>NW_024710833.1:0-12238 GCF_018991925.1 Homarus americanus | reverse complement strand
TTCTGTTTATTTATTTATCTATTTGTCAATCAACCAATCTACTGTGTCTATCTGTCTATTCATCAATCCAGTCTATATCTGTCTGTGTCTGTCTGTCTGTCTGTCTGGCTGGCTGGTTATCAATCTGTCAAAATGCATATCCCTTCAATTCATCAATCAATCAATAATTCGGCCTTCCTATCATACCCATCAATCATGCCCTGATCCGCGTGTGTTTTGAGAGGAAAGGAAGGGGTGAGAGGGAGAGGAGGAAGGGGTGAGAGGAAGAGGAGAGGGTGAGAGGGAGAGAAAGAGGTGAGAGGGAGAGTAAGAGGTGAGAGGGAGAGTAAGGGGTGAGAGGGAGAGGAGGAAGGGGTGAGAGGAAGAGGAGAGGGTGAGAGGGAGAGAAAGAGGTGAGAGGGAGAGAAAGAGGTGAGAGGGAGAGTAAGGGGTGAGAGGGAGAGGAAGGGGTGAGAGGAAGAGGAGAGGGGTGAGGGGAGGCAGAGGTGAGAGGGAGAGAAAGAGGTGAGGAGGGAGAGTAAGGGGAGAGGGAGAGGGAAGGAGGAGAGAGAAGAGGGGGGGGAAAGGGAGGAGGAGGTGGGTGGAGAGGAAGAGGAGGTGGATGAGGAGGGAGAGGAGGTGGGTGAAAGGGAGATGAGGTGGGTGAGAGGGAGAGGAGGTGGGTGAGAGGGAGAGGAGGTGGTGAGAGGGAGAGGAGGGAGTGAAAGGAAGAGCAGGGGTGAGAGGGAGAGGAAGGAGGAGGTGGGTGAGAGGGAGAGGAAGGGATGAGAGGGAGAGGAAGGGGTGAGAGGGAGAGGAAGAAGTGAGAGGGAGAGCGAGGAGGAGGTGGGTGAGAGGGAGAGGAGGTGGTTGAGAAGGAGAGGAGAGGAACGATAGAGGATAAGATGAAAGGAGAGGAAGAGAGAGGGTAAAAACAGAGAAAGAATGCGAGGAAGAGAGAAGGGTAAGGAAGTAAGATGAAGGAGTGAGGAAAAAGGGAAAGGAGAAATTGAAGGAAAGAATGAAGCCCCCTTCATGGGAGGGGAAATAATAACTCACCTGACCAACTCGTCAAAGCTCACCTGTACCTGAAAATAACTTGATAATTTCCAGGTAATATCAAATTATTTTGTGTTTCAGTAAATATATTGTAAATTTGTTAATATTTATATATGTTCTGTGTATTTATCTAACACTTTGTATAATTTTGTATGTATCTATCAAACTTTTTACGTTATCTTCAGATCAACTCCTGGGGGAGGGGGATGGGGGAGGGGGATGGGGGTGGGGGGATTCCACACCCTTCCCAGTCGGTGGGTCCTGATACCTTCCGTCTGCGCCTGACGGATGGTACCATTCACCACCTCCCAGGATGGGCGAGGATAGGGGGGATGGGGAGGGGAGGGGTATTCACACTCTTCCTGAAGCCCAGGGAAATGATACCATCCGTCTGCACTTACTCTGGATGGTACGATTCTCCACCTCCCAGGATGGGTGAGATAGGGAGGGGATGGGGGTGGGGAGGGTATTCACACCCTTCCCAGTCGGTGGGTCCTGATACCTTCCGTCTGCGCCTGACGGATGGTACCATTCACCACCTCCCAGGATGGGTGTGGATGGGGGATGGGGGGATTCCACACCCTTCCCAGTCGGTGGGTCCTGATACCTTCCGTCGGCGCCTGACGGATGGTACCATTCTCCACCTCCCAGGATGGGTGTGGATGGGGGATGGGGGGATTCCACACCCTTCCCAGTCGGTGTGGGTCGTGATACCTTCCGTCTGCGCTCGACGGATGGCAGGCTTACATTCACCACCCTTCACAGGATGGGCGGGAGATGGGGGAGGGATAGGGATGGATTCCACGTTCTTCCCAGTCGGTGGGTCGTGATACCTTCCCGTCTGGTGCCTGGATTTGATGCACTATCCACCACCTCGTTGGTGGATGGGCGAGGATGGGGAGGGGATAGGGGATGGGATTCCACGCCTTCCCAGTCGGTGTGGGTCCTGATACCTTCCGTCTGGTGCCCGACGGATGGTACCATTCACCACTCACAGGATGGGCGAGGATGGGGGAGGTGATAGGGGGGATTCCACGCCCTTCCCAGTCGGTGGGTCCTGATACCTTCCGTCTGCGCCTGACGGATGGTACCATTCACCACCTCACAGGATGGGCGAGGATGGGGGAGGGGGATAGGGGGGATGGGGGGGGGGATTCCACGCCCTTCCCAGTCGGTGGGTCGTGATACCTTCCGTCTGCGCCTGACGGATGGTACCATTCATCACCTCCCAGGTGCACCAGTAACCCTTCACCAGCATCGGTCCTCTAGTGAATAGCTCCTCCAGTCACCTCACCATCATTTCACCATAATATCACCATTCTCATCGTTACCTCACTGTGGCCTTCCCAAGAACTTCACCATCTCTTTTACTATCACCATCACCTCACCATTACTTCACCATAACACCAGGGTCCGTTGCTACCCACACGATGACGTCACCATCTGCAACGAGGACAATTTTTCTACTCCATGTCCGGTGCTTCTGGCTCGTGTGAGTAACCATAGTGTAGGTGTAGACAGCGGTGGTGAGAGAAAATAGTGTAGGCCTCTCCATTGTGGGTGAGAGACACTCATAATATTTAAAGTGTTTACCATGGAAGCTGTGACCCCCCCCCTAGTTCGCCAGGCCACCGCCAGGGGGACATTAATCAACATTCCAGAAGTTGTATTTATGTTACATGTGGTATTTTTGCAGTTTTTCTTCAATAATTGATTTATTTTCGCAGTTCTTAACGTGATTTTAAACTCAAATAGCAGAGTTACCGTTTCGCTGTTGTTTATAACTGTTTGGTATTCTTTTGTATGTGTTTTGGTAAAGGTTCTTGCAAAATGTCTTCATGATTCACGACACTCATACACACGACAGTCAAACACGCACACACAAGTGTATCTTGAGTTAGTAGCCAAGATTGGCTGTAAAAGGGCCACACACAGCTTCAATACAATTGTAACTCTGCTATTGGAGTATAAATTCATACAAATCCTGAGAAAAACTACGAAAATATATGAATTATTAAAGAAAAACAACAAAACCACCTTCACAAAAGCCGACAGTAGACCCGTGGCGGTGGCCTGACGAACTACGTCTAGCACCGCCGGGACCAGTTCGAGGCTGGGCCCAGCCAGTTGCTTTTTTTTTTAATGGGAATTAACCCACCCGGGCACAGATCAAACGACCCACAACGGGGCCTGGGGGGGGGAGGGGGGGGGGCGAAAAAGGAACAGAAATAAATTTAAAATATAGAAGAAAAAGGTTATACTGTGTTAATGTACACCAGGAGGAGGGTTTCTATTTACTGGGGTTGGCGTCTCTTGGTGCCGCAGTAGGTGATTGGTGCTTTGGTAGAGTTAGTTTGTCTAACTGTCTCTGTCCGTCTGTCTCTCAGTCTCTGTCTGTCTTTGTATCTCTGTTTGTCTGTCCGTCAGTCTGTCTATCTGTCTGTCTCAGCCTCTCTGTCTCAGCCTCTCTGTCTTTCCACTGTGTCGGTCACTGGCTGTCTGTTCTGTCTCTCTATCTGTCTGTCTGTTTTTTGTTGAAAGGAGTTGTTGAGTTAGGTTGTTTTTATTGAGAGGGTTGTCGCTGAGGTTGGGTATAGAGAATTGTAAGTATTTCTGTGCGGCTTTGTCTGGGGGGGGGGTGTTGCTGTGTTTGGAGGTTGGTTGGTATTTTATCTCATTGTATTTATTTATTATTTTATTTTATTTTTTATTTTTTTATTTATTAATTAATTTATTTATTTTTGTTTTGTTAATTATTTATTTATTTTTTGTTGGGGGGCGGGGGGTGGGGGGGCGGTGGTCGGGTATGTTGATTTATAGGATAGGATTCCTTAGGGAGGATTTGTAGACAGACAGACAAACAGAGACAGTTAGAAAAACAGACAGACGGACGGACACAGACAGACAGACATTAAACAGACAGACACACAGAAACAGACAGAAACCGTCAGACAAACGGACAAACACACCGAAAGACACAGACAGAAAAAGACATACAGACAGACAAACAGACGAGCGGAGACAGACAGACAGTCAGAGGCAGACAGGGAGAGACAGACAATCTTGGCTAATAACTCAAGATAAAGAAGGAATCGCCGTAAATAAGAAGGTCCGGCGCTCTTCTCAGGCTCGACCGCTGTCACCCAAACTGAAACAGACAACTGTCCCTTGACTCACCACGTAACCATAACGTATCTGATTGAGTTGTTAAGCAACAGGAACACTTTGGTAAAAGAAGAAATAATAACAACTTGTAGGAATCTCTCTGTCTGTCTGTTGGTCTCTGTCATGTCTGTCTGTGTCTCTGCCTGTGTGTTTCAGTCTCTGTCTGTCTTTATATCTCAATCACTGTCTGTGTGTCTCTGTGTCCGTTTCTTTCTGTCTGCCTGTCTGTCTGTTTGTCGCAGACACAAGCAGACAACTGACAGACAGACAGACGGAGAAATAGAGGGACAGACAGAAACAGAGACGGCGACATAGACTAACATATAGACGAAAGAGACAGACAAACAGAAAAACAGAGGCAGAAAATCAGAAAGACAGACAGATCGATATTGTGAGACAGACTGGCAGAAACAGTCAGACACAGAGACACAGATAGATGGGGGATGGGGGGATTCCACACCCTTCCCAGTCGGAGGGTCCTGATACCTTCCGTTGCCAACTACCGGATGGTGCCATTCTCCACCTCCCAGGATGGGTGTGGATGGGGGATGGGGGGATTCCACACCCTTCCCAGTCGGTGGGTCCTGATACCTTCCGTTGCCAACTACCGGATGGTGCCATTCTCCACCTCCCAGGATGGGTGTGGATGGGGGATGGGGGGATTCCACACCCTTCCCAGTCGGTGGGTCCTGATACCTTCCGTTGCCAACTACCGGATGGTGCCATTCTCCACCTCCCAGGATGGGGTGGATGGATGGGGGGATTCCACACCCTTCCCAGTCGGTGGGTCCTGATACCTTCCGTTGCCAACTACCGGATGGTGCCATTCTCCACCTCCCAGGATGGGTGTGGATGGGGGATGGGGGGATTCCACACCCTTCCCAGTAGATGGGTCCTGATACCTTCCGTTGCCAACTACCGGATGGTACCATTCTCCACCTCCCAGGATGGGTGTGGATGGGGGATGGGGGGATTCCACACCCTTCCCAGTCGGTGGGTCCTGATACCTCTGCTGCTAACTACCGATGGCCATTCTCCACTCCAGAATGGGTGTGATGGGATGGGGGATTCCACACCTCTCCCAGTCGGTGGGTCCTGATACCCACTGCACACCACCCCTACACCACCATACCCCATACTACACCAGCCCACCACACTACCCACCACCCACTACACCCTCACTACACCACCATACCCCACACTACACCACCCACTACACCACCCTACACCCACACTTCCCAGTCGGTGGGTCCTGATACCTTACCGTACACCACCCTACACCACCATACCCCATACTACACCACCATACCCCATACTACACCCTGGGAAGGATGTGGATTCCCTCTCCTCATCCCCCACTCCCCATCATCCCTCTCACCCCACCCACCCCTTCATCCTCTCACCCTTCCCAGTCGGTGGTTCTTGGTACCTCCCAGGATGGGTGAGAGGATGATGGGTGTGGGTGGCTGGTTATAGTCGGGATGTCCTACACCCCCAATATACCACCCTACACCACCCTACCCAACACTACCCTATTTTATGACGTATTATTTGTGCTGTCTCAATTCTGATGTTGTTGACAAATGACCAGGAATTACAGTAATTATAAATGTTCTAATTATTATTCTCAATTATATTAATCATTTAAGTTAAAAAAACACCAAAAGAAACGAACGACCCACCGCAACGCAACGAACCCAACGACCCACCGCAACGAACCCAACGACCCAACGCAACGCAACGAACCCAACGACCCAACGCAACGCAACGAACCCACCGCAACGAACCCAACGACCCAACGCAACGAACCCAACGACCCAACGCAACGAACCCAACGACCCACCGCAACGAACCCAACGACCCAACGCAACGCAACGAACCCTAACGACCCAACGCGACGCAACGAACCCAACGACCCACCGCAACGCAACGAACCCAACGACCCACCGCAACGCAACGAACCCAACGACCCAACGCAACGAACCCAACGACCCAACGCAATGAACCCAACGACCCACCGCAACGAACCCAACGACCCAACGCAACGACCCACTACACTTTTTTTTCGTTTTTTTAATACACTACCCTTACACTACACTTTTTTTTATTTTTTTATTTTTTATTTTTTTTATTTTTTATTTTATTTTTTTTTATTTATTTTATTTTTTATTTTTTTTTTTATTTTTTTTTAGCACACCACCCACTACACCCACCCCTTCATCCTCTCACCCTTCCCAGTCAGTGGTTCTTGGTACCTTCTGTTGTTGGCTGACGGATGGTACCATTCCCCACCTCCCAGGATGGGTGAGAGGATGATGGGTGGGGGGTTATAGACGGGATGTCCTACCCTACCTAACCTACACCTACCCGAGAGTTTAGTTAATAAGTGATGAACTGGCTTGGCCTTGCCTCGATCTAGGACTGGAGGAGCTAGATAGAGGTACTTACTTCGTCGTGTCACAGGCAGGGGAATTACTATCGACTTTTTGGAAGGTATATTTATGTTACATTAGCTGTTTTTCCTGTTTTTCTTTAATAATTCATATATTTACGCAGTCAACCTCCAAAAGTAGACGTTTATTAACATAGAGATATAATGGGGCACTCCGTACAACATTCAAGCTATGTGGGCGTGTATGACTTGTCTTCTTGTGTACATGACTCTCGGGTGTGTGTGTGCGTGTATGACTGTCTTGTGCATATGACTGCCATGTATGTGTGTGTATGACTGCCTTGTGCATATGACTGCCATGTATGTGTGTGTATGACTGTCTTGTGCATATGACTGCCATGTATGTGTGTGTATGACTGTCTTGTGCATATGACTGCCATGTATGTGTGTGTATGACTGTCTTGTGCATATGACTGCCATGTATGTGTGTGTATGACTGTCTGTTGTGTACATGACCGTGTGTGTGTGCGTGTACACTGTCTTGTGCATATGATCGCTATGTGGTGTGCGTATGACTATTCAGCAAGCATGACCGTCGTGTGTGTTTGTGTGTGTGCTGATTTCGTGTGTTACGACTGTTTGTGTGCGTATGACTGTCTTGTGCATATGACTGCCATGTATGTGTGTATGACTATCTTCAGTATATGTCTGTTGGATTTCAAGTCTTTGTCCACTAAATTTCACCTAAACCTTTCCATTACCACACCCCCTCATCCCCACCTCCACCACCCCGCCAACCCTAAACCCCCCCACCCACACCTCTACCCCTCATCCCCCACCCTCCACCCTCACCCCGCCAACCCCCATCCCCCACCCTCACTCCCCCCACCCTTACCCCCAAATGGCGAATTCATCTACTGTAAGTCACTCTTTTAAATTGGGGCATTAAAAAACAAAAAAGCGTCAAAACAACAGAGACTCCATACAGAACAGCACATGCAGAATTGTATTGTTCTTTTTAAAAGCGGTCCATGTTTGTGTACGAAAAATGCCGCCAGCCTCTACTTGTCTCATCGCCGTTTATATCCTCCAAATTCGCCTAACCATCATAAAAGGTAAGCCTTTAAGATAACTAATACAACTAATTTATGTGTAGAAATGTATTGAAATCAAATTGAACTAAAAAAAAGTCGTAAATGGTCTATTTGAAGAGTGGTGAGAACAGCTTCCTCTGGGATGGTGAATGACGTCCTTTATCAGAATTAATATCGACCCAATTTTCGTAATGAGGGCAATTAATAACAGTCCAGCACTACCAGAATAATTATTTCCTTCGTATAATTACTTATTAGCCGAGATTTCATATTTTAATAAGTCCAAATATGCCAGGTAACTAGTGCTAGGTACTTCCCAGGCATGTTTCATTTGTGCATCAGTTTAACCACAATTTGCTACTAATAAGATAAATTCAGTGACCTAAATTCATGTTTTATTTTTATATTCCCTTAGTGACTCGATGTATTACAAAAAAGAACTACTTTACGACTTGTTTGGGCCAACAGTTGGAGTGGTGATATTAATTAACTTTGCCATTCACACTGGTAGAATCAAATGTAGATATATTGGCTTTGTATGTCCATGATTTCAACAAAAATGAATAAGTCCTTCTAAAATAAATGGAATTGATGATATTATTATCTTTTTGGCCATCCAGCGAATTTAATGATTTTAAGTTGACCGATTTTTACCAGTTAAGTTAGGTTATGTTAGATTAGTTAAGTTGGGTTAGGTTAGGTTTGGTGACATTGAAATTATGTTTTTTCAAATGCCAAGTAGAGGTGGATGACCTAAACATTCATTTTACCAAATTGATTATGAGTAGATTAAACACATTAGTTGTGTTTTTTTACAAATTCAGACCCCGTAAAGTTCTAATGACAATCACTTCATGATTGATGTTTCACCCTATACACTAAAGCTACTTTATATAAGAGGAAAAAATTAGCACCAAATTGTATTGTTTAATACCAAAAGAAGTCATTGATGATAATATTTAATAACAATATATGAGGTATTACGACCTGGTCGTCGGGACGGAACACCGTCGTAAGTCGAGGAGAGACCGTAATACATTTTCATCTTTAAACTCCTTGTATCTTACCTAACTCACCTTGATGCTCCACTCAATTATAACTAGATGCAATAATTGTAGAAAGTAATCACAGGTATGACTGCCTTTACCGTTAATTGTTTTTATATTACAATTCTTGGATATTCAAAGATAATGAAATTATGAATATTCAATAAATGTGATATACGTACAACAGAAATATGTCAGACTTGACTAATTAACTGTGACCATAAATTAACTGAAGTGAATTTGTCCTTAATCCAACCTTTAAAATATGAAAGACAGTATACTTTATTTTATGATAGTTAAGTCAGTTTCCAGTTAGGTTAAGTTAGGTAGGTTATGTTAACATTTTTATATAGATCATTAAAATTTTAAAGGGCTTATAATTTTTGTTCTATGAATTTCTCCAAAAAAAGGGATCAAAGTTTTGGAATCACCATAACAATATACACTACAGTACATGAGAAAAAACAATAATTTTTTAGTGTGTGTTGCATATCAAACCAAAAGATCTGAGTTTCCTTTGGAATTTTTTATTTTTATTTTTTTTAACAGACAAAATTACCTCTTTCCTATATCTCTTTACTGAAGCAGAAATAATAATAATAATAATAATAATAATAATAATAATAATAATAATAATAATAATAATTTTATTGAGTGAAAGAAGAAGGGAGGCTGAGTGGAGGAAGAACGGGGAGGGAGTGGAGGAGAAAGGGGAAGGAGGGAAAGGGAAGGAAGAGGGAAAAGGAGAAAGTGGATGGGATAGAGGGTAGGGGAAAGGGGTGGGAAAGAAGGGAGGGAGAAAGGGAGGGGCAGGGAGAGGAGGGAGAAGGAGAAAGGGGATGGATAGGGGGATGGCAGAGGGGAAGGGAGAAGAGGGAGAAGGAGAAAGGGGATGGATAGGGGGATGGCAGAGGGAAGGGAGAAGAGGGAGAAGGAGAAAGGGGATGGATAGGGGGATGGCAGAGGGGAAGGGAGAAGAGGGAGAAGGAGAGAGGGAGGGGAGAGGACGGGGTGGGAGAGAAGGGAGAGGGAATAAAGGGAGGGGGAGGGAGAAGGAGAAATGGAAAAGGAAAGAGAGGAGGGAGAGAGGGAAGGGAGAGGGAAAGAGGGAAGAGAGAGGGGGAGAGGGAGAGAGGGGGAGAGGGAGAGAGGGGGAAGGTAAGGTAAAGGAGAGGAAGGGTGGGGTTATGAGGAGACATTATCCAATTTTTTGGCAAAGTTAAATTAAACTGTCCACCCGATAATGAGGTATTTCGTCGAAAGTCTTTGACCTAGAGCCGTGACCTAGAGCCTTGCCTTGAACCGCGACCTTGAGCCGTGACCTAGAGTTTTGATCTAGAACTTTGACCTTGAACCGTGACAGAGTCGTGACCTGGAGCTGTGACATAGATCCGTGACCTAGAGCCGTGACCTAGAACCTTGCCTTGAACCGTGACCTTGAACCGTGACCTAGAGCCGTGACCTAGAGCCGTGACGTAGAGTTTTGATCTAGAACTTTGACCTTGAACTGTGACAGAGTCGTGACCTTGAACTGTGACCTAGATCCGTGACCAAAACCCGTGACCTAGAGCCGTGACCTTGAACCGTGACCTAGGGCTGTGTCCTAGAGCCGTGACCAAGATCCGTGACATATATCCGTGACAGCCGTGACCCTGAGTCGTGACAGCCATGACCTAGAGCCGTGACTTTGCATCGTGACCTAGAACCGTGAGAGAGCCGTGACCTTGAACCGTGACCTAGGGCTGTGTCCTAGAGCCGTGACCAAGATCCGTGACATATATCCGTGACAGAGCCGTGACCCTGAGTCGTGACAGCCATGACCTAGAGCCGGGACTTTGCATCGTGACCTATAGCCGTTATTTAAGAGCCGTGACCTAGAACCGTGAGAGCCGTGACCTTTAGCCGTGACCTAGAGCCGTGAACTAGAACCGTGACCTAGAGCCGTGAACTAGAACCGTAAACCTAGTCCCGTGACCTAGAGCCGTGACTTTGCATCGTGTCCTATAGCTGTTATTTAAGAGCCGTGACCTAGAACCGTGACAGAGCCGTGACCTTTAGCCGTGACCTAGAGCCGTGCCGTGCCGTGACCTAGTCCCGTAACCTAGAACCGTGACCTTGAGCCAGGACCTACATCTTTGACCTAGAGCCGTGAACCTAGTCCCGTGAACTAGAACCGTGACCTAGAGCCGTGACCTAGAGCCGTGAACTAGAACCGTAAACCTAGCCCCGTGACCTAGAGCCGTGAACTAGAACCGGAAACCTAGTCCCGTGACCTAGAGCCGTGACTCAGAGCCGTGAACTAAAACCGTAAACCTAGTCCCGTGACCTAGAGCCGTGACCTAGAGCCTTTCATATATACTCACATAGCCTTTATCACTTCTTAATTCAGCAGCATTACACCCACCTACCAAGTTTTATTACATCTATCCAGTTCACTTTATTGCAACCTTCTTCAAAATTATATTAAATATCGACGAATATATAATCTAACCTATAATCTAACTTTGATGTTAGCCGTTGAAATCCGTCTTAAGATAATTTAATTCCAAACAAACATACAAGGAGTGACCCCCTCCTCCCCCCCCTCGCACACTGTAGATAAATAAACGCTTTAACAACATTGAAAAATAATCCACATAAATCACGTCACAACAACAATGGCTGGACGTGCATGTCAGGTTCCCATTCAGTATTTTTATGCAAAGTTCATTTAAATGTAAATATCAGTTGTGATCTGTCAGCACGTACAGTGCCGTGGTAGTGTGGTGTACTCAGGCACGGACCTCCTCTTTGTGCACACAATTTCAACTACCATTTGTTTGTGTGTTAAAGGGTCTATATAATTACAAACGAACTCATCGCTATATGTAACTAATTCTTGTGATTAATTACACACTATTATTACCATTACTATACCCAGAGATGATGATGATGATTATTATTATTATTGATATCGACTTCACTCCCCAATTCCACCCCAAAGCAAATTATCGTCCTAATCTTTAACACCTTCAATATTAATGTCGTATTTCTCTTTCAGCTCCAGCATTAAGTTAACGAGCACTTAGCGTTGTAATAAGCTACATTTTTGGGTGCTTGCAGGTAGTGTATAATTAAGCAAGCGACCCCCCCCCCCCAGAGTCCACGTAACGTCACTGACAAAGTTGAGACCAAAATCAAGCGACCTAACACACTTATCCCTCCCACAACTAAAAAGAAAGTATAATAATAATAATAATAACCACAGCTATTATTCATCACATATACAACCAATACCTGACAAACACCGACCAAACAGCAGCTATCACTCCATCACTATGGGCATGCTTAAGTCCAGTCGCCCGTGAGACGCCCGGTACAGATCTTGGGGCTGGCAGAGAGAGACGTGGCGAACCTGGGAGGTGTTCCGTCCTCCATGGGATGAGTTAAAATGTACGAAAATGTGTCCTTAGGAAACCCAACTTGGGACAAGATGAGGGTTAGGAAAACAGATGAGGAGAGGA
>NW_024710832.1:0-5064 GCF_018991925.1 Homarus americanus | reverse complement strand
GACATAAGCAAGTTTGCGGATGACACCAAAATAGGCGGCAAACAATTCAGGGCAGGATGCAATGCATTACAGGAGGATTCAAATAAACTGCAGGGGTCGTCTGAGAAATGCAAATGAAATTCAACACCAGCAAGTGCAGCGTACTTAATATTGGAAGAACAAATACTTATAATGTATAGCCTGAACAACATCAACTCAGAGAAGTTTGACTTGTGGAAAGAGACCTAGGGGTACTTGTAAGCTCCGGACCTACGGCCTAGAAAAACAGTGCGTTAATGTTCGAAATAAGGCAAACAGAGTATCGGATTTTATAGAAGTGTAAGTAACAAGAGTGCAGAGGTCTTATTGCAACTATATCTTGCGCTAGTTAGGCTGCACCTCGATTATGTGCGGTTCAGTCTCCCAGTTCTATTATAGAATGGATATAAATCTACCAGGAGTCGGCAGCGAAGAATGACAAAATGATTCAGGGACTTAGAAACCTTCCATATCAGGATAGGTTAAAAGAAACTTAACTTGCATTCCCTAGAAAGACGAGAGTGGGAGATATGATAGAAGTATTTAAGGGGTGAAAGGAATCAATAAAGGGATATAGATAAAGTTCTTATAATATCCGAGCAGGATAGGATTCGAGCAACGGATTCAAGTTTGGATGTTTAGTTTAGGAGGGAGATATGTTCTTATGTTCTATCTCCCTCCTAAACCTAAACTTATCCAACTTGAATCCGTTGCACCTACTGTCAGGAGCCAGCAGCCAACCCACTTGAACACTATCTCCTCGATTGCGAGGTCACGCAAAGCCTCCGAAACAGAACTCAAATCTCCCAAGAAACACACACAACACCAGCGGCCACTCTAACCCGAAAGGCCCATACAGACCACATTCACCACCTACTCCGGGTCATCACACGATACCCACCACCCAGATAGCTTAGAAAGCATCCTCTCCCAGCAAGTGCGGACCCCAGTTCGGGGGGCGCGCCACTCCGAAGCTGACCACGTCCAAGAGTGGGGGCTGGTGGTAAGCGTCCACTGATCGGGGGTCCGCTCACACTTGCAACCTGCAGTATCCCTCCAATCTGCAGGTGGGACCACCTCCAATCCCAATCCGGTCTGGCTGCTCCTGGAGCTCCAGCCGGAACCACCAAACGGGCCGCCTGTAGGCAAAGGCCCGTGTCGGACTACGGTCCGACAATCTATACAACAACAACAAATCCTCAACTGCCCCAGCTGACTTAACAGAGTGGCCAGAAGATCGTCTTTCCTCACACTCCGCTCCTCTTCCCCCAAGACACAACGATCCAAGGCGGCCATTTTCTTTGCTCACTGTATATAGGCAGTGCCTCGGATATCATCCTTATTTATTGGGGTGGAGGGGTGAAAACTGTTGAAAAATATCTGTTCAGATTATTATTCATTTATCTGCCGTCATCCATTAGCTCGCCAGTTTCTGAGTGTATTGGTCCAATCTTGACTGTTGTTTAAGTGTGATACATTTGGAAGAATCTCTTGGGGTTTGTCCTTGCTACCCTTGCTACTTTCAGCTCATTATTCCTTTGCTTTTCATATCTTGGTCTTAGCCCTACTGGCCAATAATTTATAATTTCGGAGGTAAATTTCACAACGTTAGTCTCCTACCTATAGCTTTCCTTTGTCCAATAATATTCTTTAATAATTATTTATCCATTGGGTTCATTGTTAATTGATCTGGGTTTTATTTATGGTATATTCTGCCATTTATGCACAAAGTAATTCATTATTTAAATTGTTATGGAACTCGTCAACCCCAGATCTCATGGTCAGGTCACCCTCAGCAGTCTTATTTTGTGAGGTTACCATTATCAGGTCACCAGGTAAGGTGAGGTGCATTGTGAGGTCTCCTCACGTGAGGACATGTAATTCACCCCAAAACAGAATACCCCTTCTCTCAGCTGCCTTTTCAACCTATCAAAGTTTGCCATTCTGAAATCTGGGACTTCAATGGAATTTTCCTTGCAACTGTCCTTAAGTTCTACTTTGAATCTCACTTCTTTATGATTGCTGTTAGCTAGTTCGTTCCCTACCTCGATATTACTAATGAGGTTTTCTCTGTTTGACTGAACAGTGTAACAGAGTGATGGGGAGAACAAATTATCTCTACCGTTACCAACTGTGTAAGTGTTAGGTGACTTACTTGTTGTATAATGACTACTTGTGTAGCTGTCATATATGCAACAACATTGCTGGATGGTCACACTCATAACAGGCACTTGTGAAGCTGTTATCTTATATTCTAGACGAACTAGAATATGGATAAAAGTTTATTGGCGTTTAGTAGCAAAACCCAATATGTTCCTGTTCTTAGCTTATTATTATAAGAGTCTATGTAAACTGTCCAAAGGATAATCACCATAATAGTCACTGTAACTGTGAGGGCGAAAGGAAGGACGGAGCTATCAGGGATAGGCTCTAAGGAAGTGAGAACTGAGTAGATACTGTCCGTGGGTCCAGCCCAAGATAGCTGACCTAGGGTATTCTCAGGACACAAATGCGTGGAACTTAACCATTACGTGCTTTGAACATGCTACCTTACAGCTACGGAAAATTACAGGGGAGATAGATACACACTACAAATATATTAACCCATATTTATAGAAATATTTATGTCTAAAAGACAGGGGCTAATCCATCGCTCAGTCACACCTTCTGAGCTCTGCAAGGAATTAACTAATCTCGCAGAGAAAACCCTATACATATGCCTATCCATGTTACAAATATATATATTTATATATATATATATATCTTGATTTATCTTATCCACGTTTTCATTGTGGATTTACATGATATATATATATATATATATATATATATATATATATATATATATATATATATATATATATATATATATGTGTGTGTAGACACTAAACTGGAGAAACTGCAACCTGGGGTTAAGAACATAAGAACATAAGAAAGTGGGATACTGCAGGAGGCCGACTGGCCCATACAGGGCAGATCCCTTTCACACCCATCCCAGCACTTCCATGTGCCTATCCAACTTCGTCTTGTACATAAGAACATAAGAAAGTGGATACTGCAGGAGGCCGACTGGCCCATACAGGCAGATCACTCACACCCATCCCAGCACTTCCATGTGCCTATCCAACTTCGTCTTGAAGCTCCCTAGCGTCCCCGATCCTACTATAGCACTCGTAGCCTATTCCACATATCCACAACTCTATTACCAAACCAGTGCTTGCCTATATCCTTTCTGAATCGGAATTTATCTAATTTAAAGCCATTTGTTCTAGTTATTTCGTTATTACTGAGCTTCAGAACATCTTCCATTTTACCCTTGTTAATCCCATTTACCCACTTGTACACCCTATCATATCTCCCTAACTCTACGCCTCTCTAATGAATGTAAGCCCAAGCTTTTCAGTCTTTTCTTCATATGGAAGGTTTCTAATATTATGGATCATTTTTGTCATTCTTCTTTGTACTCTCTCCAAAGAATCTATGTCCATTCTATAATAAGGACACCAGAACTGAACCAAGATAATCCATGTGTGGTCTCACTAATGCTAGGTAAAGTTTCAAGATAACGTCAGCAGTTCTGTTACTCACAGACCTAGATATGAACCCAAGTCCTGTTTGTTGTTGCGAACGCTAATACATTGTTTTCTAGGTTTCAAGTCGTTGCTAACAAATACCTAAATCTTTTCACAAACTGAGTTTTCTATTTCCGTGTTACCTAGTTTATACTTAACGTTTGTATTCGTCTTCCCTATCTGTAGTACCTTGCATTTATCAGTATTAATTCATTTGCCAGTCTACTGACCACTCATGTAAGGTATCTAGATCTCTGAAGGTGTTCAAAGTCACTGTCTGTTATACTCTCCCAGGTATCATCTGCAAATTTACTAATCCTACTAGTTATGCCTAAATCAAGATCATTAATGAATATAACAAACAGCAGAGGGCCTAATACAGATCCTGGGGAACTCCGCTTTTGACCGCACCCCAGTCTGACTTTAATCCATTTATGCTGACTCTTTGTTTCCTACCAGTTAACCATGACCTAATCCATTTTAATACTGATCCACCTATTCCATGTTTCTACCTTCCTTATCAATCTCTCATGAGGACTCTATCGAATGCTTTACTGAAATCTAAATAAATTATATCATATGACTTATCATTATCTACCGCTTCAAATACTTCTGAGAAAAAGCTAAATTTGGAGATAAGAACGTCCTGGGTGAACCCAGTGCTGAGACGAATAGATTAAGTTGAATGTTTCAGGTGGCTTCTGATTTTTGTAGCAATAATTGACTCTAGCAACTTGCCTATGACGTGAGACTAATGGGACGGTAATTTGATGCTATTGATTTATCACCCTTTTTGAAATCGGAACTACATTTGCAAGTTTCCAAGCTTCTGGCACTAGGCTCGATTCTAATGACTTATTAAATAAAACTGCTAATGGATTACTCAACTCATCTCTACATTCTTTTAATATTCTAGCATATACCTCGTCTGATATTACAGTATTATTGTTATTATTATTATTAATTTTATTATTATATTTTATTATTATTATTATTATTGTAATCATTATTATTTTATTTTTTGTGTATAATTATTAAAATTTTATTTACTATGAATAATTATTATTACTATTACATTTTGCCCCCAGGCCCAGATGTGGGTCAGTGATCTGTGCCTGGCTGGGCTAATAATCTGTAAAAAAAAAATTGCCCCACAAAACTTTCGGTTTTTAGAGCTTTTCGGTTTCGGAATTTCGGATAAAGGGTTGTAACCTGTACTCTAGTCTAACTTACCGGGCCAGAGGTCCTGTTAACTCTGACTATTGCAGTGGTTTTGTGGTTGTGTTGCTAATGTGGTGGTTGTTTGGTGTTGTTTTTGGCGTGTTATTGGTGTTGTGGTTGTGTTGTGGTTATATAGTGTTATTGTGTTGTTGATGTGGTAGGTTTTGTGATTGTATAGTGTTGTTTGTGTTGTTTAGTGTTGTTTAGTGTTGTTTGTGTTGTTATGGTTGTCTTGTGGTTGTAGGGTTATATA
>NW_024710831.1:0-6779 GCF_018991925.1 Homarus americanus | reverse complement strand
GATACACACACAGGTAATCTTAGAGCTATAGATACACACACAGATGTTCCTAGAACTATAGATACACACACAGGTATTCCTAGCGCTATTGATACACACACAGGTATTCTTAGAGCTATAGATACACACACAGGTATTCTTAGAATTTTTGATACACACACAGGTATTCTTAGAGCTATAGATACACACACAAGTATTCTTAAGGCTATAGATACACACACAGGTATTCCTAGAACTACAGATACACACACAGGTATTCTTATAGCTATAGATACACACACTGGTACTCTTAGAGCTATAGATACACACACAGGTATTCTTAGAGCTATAGGTACACATACAGGTATTCTTAGAACTATTGATACACACACAGGTATTCTTAGAGCTATAGATACACATACAGCTATTCTTAGAGCTATAGATACACACACAGGTATTCTTAGAACTATTGATACACACACAGGTGTTGTTAGAGCTATAGATACACACACAGGGATTCCTAGAAATATAGATACACCCACAGGTGTTCTTAGAGCTATTGATACACACACAGGTTTTCTAAGAACTATAGATACACTAACAGGTATTCTTAGAATCTATAGATACACACACAGGTATTATTAGAGCTATAGATGCACACACAGGTATTCTAATAACTATTGATACAAACACAGGTATTCTTAGAGCTATAGATACACACACAGGTATTCTTAGGGCTAAAGATACACACACAGGTATTCCTGGAACTATAGATACACACACAGGTATTCCTAGAACTATAGAGTCACATACAAGTATTTTTAGAGCTATAGATACACACAAAGTTTTTCTTAGAGCTATAGATACACACACAGGTATTCTTATAGCTATAGATACACACACAGGTATTCTTAGAGCTATAGATACACACACAGGTATTCTTAGAGCTATAGATACACACACAGATGTTCCTAGAACTATAGATACACACACAGGTATTCCTAGCGCTATTGATACACACACAGGAATTCTTAGAGCTATAGATACACACACAGGTGTTCTTTGAGCTATAGATACACACACACAGGTATTCTTAGAGCTATAGATACACACACAGGTATTCTTAGAGCTATAGATACACACACAGGCATTATTTGAGCTATAGATACACACACAGGTATTCCTAGAACTATAAATACACACACAGGTATTCGTAGAGCTTTAGATACACACACAGGTATTTCTAGAACGATAGATACACACACAGGTATTCTTAGAGCTTTAGATACATACTCAGATATTCCTAGAACGATAGATACACACACAGGTATTCTTAAAGCTATTGATACACACACAGGTATTCTTAGAGCTATAGATACACACACAGGTAGTCTTAGAGCTATTGATACACAAACAGGTATTTTTAGAGTTATAGATACACTCACAGGTATTTTTAGAGCTATAGATACACACACAGGTATTCTTAGAACTATTGATACACACACAGGTGACCTAGCCCAGGCTATGAATACACACACACGTATTCTTTGAGCAATAGATACACACACAGGTAATTCTTAGAACTATTGATACACACATAGGTATTCCTGGAGGCTATGAAACACACAGTTATTCTTAGAGCTGTTGATGCACACTGTAGTGTTCTTAGAGCTGTTCATACACACACAGGTATTCTTAGAGCTGGATACACACACAGGGCCTTCTTCAGGAAAGCTATAGATACACACACAGGTATTGTTAGAGCTATGAATACTGCACACACAGGTATTCTTAGAGCTATAGTTATACACACAGGTATTCATAGAGCTATAGATACACACATAGGTATTCTTAGAGCTATAGATACACACACAGGTATTCTTAGAGCTATAGATACACACACAAGTATTCTTGGAACTATAGATACACACACAGGTATTCTTAGAGCTATAGATACACACACAGGTATTCTTAGAGCTATTGATACACACACAGGTATTCTTAGAGCTATAGATACACACACAGGTATTTTTAGAGCTTTAGATACACACACATGTATTCTTAGAGCTATAAATACACACACAAGTATTCCTTGAGCTATAGATACACACAGAGGTATTCTTAGAGCTATTGATACACACACAGGTATTCTTAGAGCTATAGATACACACACAGGTATTCTTAGAGCTATAGATACACACATAGGTATTCTTAGAGCTATTGATACACACACATGTATTATTAGAGCTAAGGATACACACACACAGGTATTCCTAGAAGTATAGATACACACACAGGTATTCTTAGAGCTATTGATAAACGCACAGGTTTTCATAGAACTATAGATACACACACAGGTATTCTTAGAGCTATCGAAACACACACATGTATTTTTAGACCTATAGATACACACACAGGTATTCTTAGAACTATTGATACACACACAGGTATTCTTAGAGCTATAGATACACACACAGGTATTCTTTGAGCTATAGATACACACACAGGTATTCTTAGAGCTATAGATACACACACAGGTATTCTTAGAGCTATAGATACATACACAGGTATTATTAGAGCTATAGATACACACACAGGTATTCCTAGAACTATAAATACACACACAGGTATTCGTAGAGCTTTAGATACACACACAGGTATTTCTAGAACGATAGATACACACACAGGTATTCTTAGAGCTTTAGATATAATACTCAGGTATTCCTAGAACGATAGATACACACACAGGTATTCTTAAAGCTATTGATACACACACAGGTATTCTTAGAGCTATAGATACACACACAGGTAGTCTTAGAGCTATTGATACACAAACAGGTATTTTTAGAGTTATAGATACACTCACAGTTATTTTTAGAGCTATAGATACACACACAGGTATTCTTAGAACTATTGATACACACACAGGTATTCTTAGAGCTATAGATACACACACACGTATTCTTTGAGCAATAGATACACACACAGGTATTCTTAGAACTATTGATACACACATAGGTATTCCTAGAGCTATAGAAACACACACAGTTATTCTTAGAGCTATTGATACACACACAGGTACTCTTAGAGCTATTCATACACACACAGGTATTCTTAGAGCTACAGATACACACACAGGTATTCTTAGAGCTATAGATACACACACAGGTATTATTAGAGCTATAGATACACACACAGGTATTCTTAGAGCTATAGATACACACACAGGAATTCTTAGAGCTATAGATACACAGGTATTCTTAGAACTATTGATACACACACAGGTATTCTTAGAGCTATTGATACACACACAGGTATTCTTAGAGCTATAGATACACACACAGGTATTCTTAGAGCTATAGATACACACACACAGGTATTCCTAGAACTATAGATACACACAGGTATTCCTAGAACTATAGATTCACATACAGGTATTTTTAGAGCTATAGATACACACAGAGGTATTCTTAGAGCTATAGATACACACACAGGTATTCCTAGAACTATAGATACACACACAGGTGTTCTTAGAGCTATAGATACACACAGGGATTCCTAGAAGTATAGATACACCCACAAGTGTTCTTAGAGCTATTGATACACACACAGGTTTTCTAAGAACTATAGATACACAAACAGGTATTCTTAGAGCTATAGATACACACACAGGTATTCTTAGAACTATGAATTTTGAGTATTCCTAGAGAACTATAGATACACACACAGGTATTCTTAGAGCTATTGATACACACAGAGGTATTTTTACAGCTAAAGATACAGACACAGGTATTCCTAGAGCTATAGATACACACACAGGTTTTCTTAGAGCTATAGATACACACACAGGTATTCTTAGAGCTATAGATACACACACAGGTATTCTTAGAGCTATAGATACACACACAGATGTTCCTAGAACTATAGATACACACACAGGTATTCGTAGAGCTATTGATACACACACACAGGTATTCTTTGAGCTATAGATACACACACATGTATTCTTAGAGCTATAGATACACACACAGGTATTCTTAGAGCTATAGATACACACACAGGTATTATTAGAGCTATAGATACACACACAGGTATTCCTAGAACTATAAATACACACACAGGTATTCTTAGAGCTTTAGATACACACATAGGTATTCCTGGAACGATAGATACACACACAGGTATTCTTAGAGCTTTAGATACACACACAGGTATTCTTAGAGCTTTAGATACACACACAGGTATTCCTAGAACAATAGATACACACACAGGTATTCTTAAAGCTATTGATACACACACAGGTATTCTTAGAGCTATAGATACACACACAGGTATTCTTAGAGCTATTGATACACACACAGGTATTCTTAGAGCTATAGATACACACACAGGCATTATTAGAGCTTTAGATACACACATAGGTATTCTTAGAGCTATAGATACACACACACAGGTATTCTTAGAGCTATAGATTCACACACACAGGTTTTCTTAGAGCTACAGATACACACACAGGTATTCTTAGAGCTGTAGATACACACACAGGAATTCTTAGAGCTATAGATACACACACAGATATTCCTAGAACTATAGATACACACACAGGTATTCTTAGAGCTATTGATACACACACAGGTTTTCTTAGAACTATAGATACAAACACAGGTATTCTTAGTCCTATAGACACACACACAGGTATTCTTAGAACTATTGATTAACACACAGGTATTCTTAGAGCTATTGATATACACACAGGTATTATTAGGGCTATAGATACACACACAGGTATTATTAGGGCTATAGATACACACACAGGTATTCTTAGAGCTATAGATACACACACAGGAATTCTTAGAGCTATAGATACACAGGTATTCTTAGAACTATTGATACACACACAGGTATTCTTAGAGCTATTGATACACACACAGGTATTCTTAGAGCTATAGATACACACACAGGTATTCTTAGAGCTATAGATACACACACAGGTATTCCTAGAACTATAGATACACACACAGGTATTCCTAGAACTATAGATTCACATACAGGTATTTTTAGAGCTATAGATACACACACAGGTATTCGTAGAGCTATAGATACACACACAGGTATTCTTACAGCTATAGATACACACACAGGTATTCCTAGAACTATATATACACATACAGGTATTCTTAGAGCTATAGATACACACACAGGTATATTTAGAGCTATAGATACACACACAGGTATTCATAGAACTATATATACACACACAGGTATTCTTAGAGCTATAGATACACACACAGGTATTCCTAGAAGTATACTTACACACACAGGTATTCTTTGAGCTATTGATACACACACAGGTTTTCTTAGAACTATAGATACACACACAGTTATTCTTAGAGCTATAGATACACACACAGGTATTCTTAAGGCTATAGATACACACACACAGGTATTCCTAGAACTACAGATACACACACAGGTATTCCTAGAACTATAGATTCACATACAAGTATTTTTAGAGCTACAGATACACACACAGTTATTCTTAGAGCTATAGATACACACACTGGTACTCTTAGAGCTATAGATACACACACAGGTATTCTTAGAGCTATAGATACACACACAGGTATTCTTAGAGCTATTGATACACACACAGGTATTCTTAGAGCTATAGATACACACACAGGCATTATTAGAGCTATAGATACACACATAGGTATTCTTAGAGCTATAGATACACACACACAGTTATTCTTAGAGCTATAGATACACACACACAGGTTTTCTTAGAGCTACAGATACACACACAGGTATTCTTAGAGCTGTAGATACACACACAGGTATTCTTAGAGCTATAGATACACACACAGATATTCCTAGAACTACAGATACACACACAGGTATTCTTAGAGCTATTGATACACACACAGGTTTTCTTAGAACTATAGATACAAACACAGGTATTCTTAGTCCTATAGACACACACACAGGTATTCTTAGAACTATTGATTAACACACAGGTATTCTTAGAGCTATAGATACACACACAGGTATTCTTAGAGCTACAGATACAAACACAGGAATTCTTAGAGCTATAGATACACAGGTATTCTTAGAACTATTGATACACACACAGGTATTCTTAGAGCTATTGATACACACACAGGTATTCTTAGAGCTATATATACACACACAGGTATTCTTAGAGCTATTGATATACACACAGGTTTTCTTAGAGCTATAGATACACACACAGGTATTCTTAGAGCTATAGATACACACACAGGAATTCTTAGAGCTATAGATACACAGGTATTCTTAGAACTATTGATACACACACAGGTATTCTTAGAGCTATTGATACACACACAGGTATTCTTAGAGCTATAGATACACACACAGGTATTCTTAGAGCTATAGATACAAACACAGGTATTCCTAGAACTATAGATACACACACACAGGTATTCCTAGAACTATAGATTCACATACAGGTATTTTTAGAGCTATAGATACACACACAGGTATTCGTAGAGCTATAGATACACACACAGGTATTCTTACAGCTATAGATACACACACAGGTATTCCTAGAACTATATATACACATACAGGTATTCTTAGAGCTATAGATACACACACAGGTATATTTAGAGCTATAGATACACACACAGGTATTCATAGAACTATATATACACACACAGGTATTCTTAGAGCTATAGATACACACACAGGTATTCCTAGAACTATACTTACACACACAGGTATTCTTAGAGCTATAGATACACACACAGGTATTCTTA
>NW_024710830.1:0-14130 GCF_018991925.1 Homarus americanus | reverse complement strand
AGAAAACTTGAAATTTGTATCCCAGAAAATTGGAAATATCTACTTTCTGGGAAAGTTGGTTATCTACTTATCATAGAAAACGGGAAGTTTGTATCATAGAAAATGGGAAATAATCTACTTTCCGGGAAAGTTGGTTATCTACTTTCCGAGAAAAGTAGATAATCTACTTTTCGGGAAAGTAGATTATCGACTTTTCGGGAAAGTAGATTATCGACTTTTCGGAAAAAATTACCCAATTTTGCAAAGTAGATTACCATAGAAAACTTGAAATTTGTATCCCAGAAAATGGGAAATATCTACTTTCTGGGAAAGTTGGTTATCTACTTATCATAGAAAACGGGAAATTTGCATCATAGAAAATGGGAAATAATCTACTTTCCGGGAAAGTTGGTTATCTACTTTCCCGAAAAGTAGCTTATCTACTTTTCGGAAAAGTAGATTATCGACTTTTTGGGGAAGTAGATTATCGACTTTTGGGGAAAAATTACCCAATTTTGCAAAGTAGATTACCATAGAAAACGGGAAATTTGTATCACAGAAAATGGGAAATATCTACTTTCTGGGAAAGTTGGTTATCTACTTATCATAGAAAACGGGAAATTTGTATCATAGAAAATGGGAAATAATCTACTTTCCGGGAAAGTTGGTTATCTACTTTCCCGAAAAGTAGATTATCTACTTTTCGGGAAAGTAGATTATCGACTTTTCGGGAAAGTAGATTATCGAATTTTCGGAAAAAATTACCCAATTTTGCAAAGTAGATTACCATAGAAAACGGGAAATTTGCATCATAGAAAATGGGAAATAATCTACTTTCCGGGAAAGTTGGTTATCTACTTTCCCGAAAAGTAGATTATCTACTTTTCGGAAGTAGATTATCGACTTTTCGGAAAAGTAGATTATCGACTTTTCGGAAAAAATTACCCAATTTTGCAAAGTAGATTACCATAGAAAACGGGAAATTTGTATCCCAGAAAATGGGAAATATCTACTTTCTGGGAAAGTTGGTTATCTACTTATCATAGAAAACGGGAAATTTGTATCATAGAAAATGGGAAATAATCTACTTTCCGGGAAAGTTGGTTATCTACTTTCCGAGAAAAGTAGATAATCTACTTTTCGGGAAAGTAGATTATCGACTTTTTGGGGAAGTAGATTATCGACTTTTGGGGAAAAATTGCCCAATTTTGCAAAGTAGATTACCATAGAAAACGGGAAATTTGTATCACAGAAAATGGGAAATATCTACTTTCTGGGAAAGTTGGTTATCTACTTATCATAGAAAACGGGAAATTTGTATCATAGAAAATGGGAAATAATCTACTTTCCGGGAAAGTTGGTTATCTACTTCCCGAAAAGTAGATAATCTACTTTTCGGGAAGTAGATTATCGACTTTTCGGGAAAGTAGATTATCGACTTTTCGGAAAAAATTACCCAATTTTGCAAAGTAGATTACCATAGAAAACGGGAAATTTGCATCATAGAAAATGGGAAATAATCTACTTTCCGGGAAAGTTGGTTATCTACTTATCATAGAAAACGGGAAATTTGTATCATAGAAAATGGGAAATAATCTACTTTCCGGGAAAGTTGGTTATCTACTTTCCCGAAAAGTAGATTATCTACTTTTCAGGAAAGTAGATTATCGACTTTTCGGAAGTAGATTATCGAATTTTGGGGAAATATTACCTAATTTTCAGAAGTAGATTATCATAGAAAACGGGAAATTTGTATCATAGAAAATGGGAAATAATCTACTTTCCGGGAAAGTAGATTATCGACTTTTCGGCAGGTAGATAAGCGACTTTTTGAGAAATAATACCTAATTTTCAGAAGTAGATTATCATAGAAAACGAGAAATTTGTATCATAGAAAATGGGAAATAATCTACTTTCCGGGAAAGTTGGTTATCTACTTTCCCGAAAAGTAGATTATCTACTTTTCGGGAAAGTAGATTATCGACTTTTCGGGGTAGATAATCGACTTTTTGAGAAATATTACCTAATTTCAAGTACTATCATAAAGCAAAATTTGTATCATAGAAAATGAAATAATCTACCGGGAAAGTTGGTTATCTACTTTCCCGAAAGTGAATTATCTACTTTTCAGAAGTAGATTATCGACTTTTAAGAGTAGATTATCGAATTTTGGGGAAATATTACCTAATTTCCAGAAGTAGATTATCATAGAAAACGGAAATTTGTATCATAGAAAATGGAAATAATCTCTACTTTCCGGGAAAGTTGGTTATCTACTTTCCCGAAGTAGATTATCTACTTTTCGGGAAAGTAGATTATCGACTTTCCGGGGAGGTAGATAATCGACTTTTTGAGAAATATTACCTAATTTTCAGAAGTAGATTATCATAGAAAACGGGAAATTTGTATCATAGAAAATGGGAAAGTTGGTTATCTACTTTCCCGAAAAGTAGATTATCTACTTTTCAGGAAAGTAGATTATCGACTTTTCGGGAAGTAGATTATCGAATTTTTGGGAAATATTACCTAATTTTCAGAAGTAGATTATTATAGAAAACGGGAAATTTGTATCATAGAAAATGGGAAATAATCTACTTTCCGGGAAAGTTGGTTATCTACTTTCCCGAAAAGTAGATTATCTACTTTTAAGGAAAGTAGATTATCGACTTTTCGGGAAGTAGATTATCGAATTTTGGGGAAATATTACCTAATTTTCAGAAGTAGATTATCATAGAAAACGGGAAATTTGTATCATAGAAAATGGGAAATAATCTACTTTCCGGGAAAGTTGGGTATCTACTTTCCCGAAAAGTAGATCATCTACTTTTCAGGAACGTAGATTATCGACTTTTCGGGAAGTAGATTATCGAATTTTTGGGAAATATTACCTAATTTTCAGAAGTAGATTATCATAGAAAACGGGAAATTTGTATCATAGAAAATGGGAAATAATCTACTTTCCGGGAAAGTTGGTTATCTACTTTCCCGAAAAGTAGATTATCTACTTTTCACGAAAGTAGATTATCGACTTTTCGGGGAGGTAGATAATCGACTTTTTGAGAAATATTACCTAATTTTCAGAAGTAGATTATCATAGAAAACGGGAAATTTGTATCATAGAAAATGGGAAATAATCTACTTTCCGGGAAAGTTGGTTATCTACTTTCCCGAAAAGTAGATTATCTACTTTTCGGGAAAGTAGATTATCGACTTTTCGGGAAGGTAGATAATCGACTTTTTGAGAAATAATACCTAATTTTCAAAAGTAGATTATCATAGAAAACGGGAAATTTGTATCATAGAAAATGGGAAATAATCTACTTTCCGGGAAAGTTGGTTATCTACTCTCCCGAAAAGTAGATTATCTACTTTTCAGGAAAGTAGATTATCGACTTTTCGGGGAGGTAGATAATCGACTTTTTGAGAAATATTACCTAATTTTCAGAAGTAGATTATCATAGAAAACGGGAAATTTGTATCATAGAAAATGGGAAATAATCTACTTTCCGGGAAAGTTGGTTATCTACTTTCCCGAAAAGTAGATCATCTACTTTTCAGGAACGTAGATTATCGACTTTTCGGGAAGTAGATTATCGAATTTTTGGGAAATATTACCTAATTTTCAGAAGTAGATTATCATAGAAAACGGGAAATTTGTATCATAGAAAATGGGAAATAATCTACTTTCCGGGAAAGTTGGTTATCTACTTTCCCGAAAAGTAGATTATCTACTTTTCAGGAAAGTAGATTATCGACTTTTCCGGAAGTAGATTATCGAATTTTTGGGAAATATTACTTAATTTTCAGAAGTAGATTATCATAGAAAACGGGAAATTTGTATCATAGAAAATGGGAAATAATCTACTTTCCGGGAAAGTTGGTTATCTACTTTCCCGAAAAGTAGATAATCTACTTTTCAGGAAAGTAGATTATCAACTTTTCGGGAAGTAGATTATCGAATTTTGGGGAAATATTACCTAATTTTCAGAAGTAGATTATCATAGAAAACGGGAAATTTGTATCATAGAAAATGGGAAATAATCTACTTTCCGGGAAAGTTGGTTATCTACTTCCCGAAAAGTAGATTATCTACTTTTCAGGAAAGTAGATTATTTCCCAAAAATTCGATAATCTACTTCCCGAAAAGTCGATAATCTACTTTCCTGAAAAGTAGATAATCTACTTTTCGGGAAAGTAGATAACCAACTTTCCCGGAAAGTAGATTATTTCCCATTTTCTATGATACAAATTTCCCGTTTTCTATGATAATCTACTTCTGAAAATTAGGTAATATTTCTCAAAAAGTCGCTTATCTACCTCCCCGAAAAGTCGATAATCTACTTTCTCGAAAAGTAGATAATCTACTTTTCGGGAAAGTAGATAACCAACTTTCCCGGAAAGTAGATTATTTCCCATTTTCTATGATACAAATTTCCCGTTTTCTATTATAATCTACTTCTGAAAATTAGGTAATATTTCCCCAAAATTCGATAATCTACTTCCCGAAAAGTCGATAATCTACTTTCCTGAAAAGTAGATAATCTACTTTTCGGGAAAGTAGATAACCAACTTTCCCGGAAAGTAGATTATTTCCCATTTTCTATGATACAAATTTCCCGTTTTCTATGATAATCTACTTCTGAAAATTAGGTATTATTTCTCAAAAAGTCGATTATCTACCTCCCCGAAAAGTCGATAATCTACTTTCCTGAAAAGTAGATTATTTCCCATTTTCTATGATACAAATTCTCCGTTTTCTATGATAATCTACTTGAAAATTAGGTAATATTTCCCCTGTGGCTCGATAATCTACTTCCCGAAATGATAATCTACTTTCCTGAAAAAGTGGCAGATAATCTACTTTTCGGGAAAGTAGATAACCAACTTCCCGGAAAGTGATTATTTCCCCATTTTCTATGATACAAATTTCCTGTTTCTATGATAATCTACTTCTGAAAATTAGGTATTATTTCTCAAAAGTCGATATCTACCTCCCCGAAAGCCGATATCTACTTTCCCGAAAAAGTAGATAATCTACTTCGGGAAAGTGTATAAAACCAAACTTCCCTTTGAAAGTAGATTATTTCCCATTTTCTATGATACAAATTTCCTGTTTTCTATGATAATCTACTTGAAAAATTAGGTAATATTTCCCAAAAATTCGATAATCTACTTCCCGAAAAGTCGATAATCTACTTTCCTGAATAGTAGATAATCTACTTTTCGGGAAAGTAGATAACCAACTTTCCCGGAAAGTAGATTATTTCCCATTTTCTATGATACAAATTTCCCGTTTTCTATGATAATCTACTTCTGAAAATTAGGTAATATTTCTCAAAAAGTCGCTTATCTACCTCCCCGAAAAGTCGATAATCTACTTTCTCGAAAAGTAGATAATCTACTTTTCGGGAAAGTAGATAACCAACTTTCCCGGAAAGTAGATTATTTCCCATTTTCTATGATACAAATTTCCCGTTTTCTATTATAATCTACTTCTGAAAATTAGGTAATATTTCCCCAAAATTCGATAATCTACTTCCCGAAAAGTCGATAATCTACTTTCCTGAAAAGTAGATAATCTACTTTTCGGGAAAGTAGATAACCAACTTTCCCGGAAAGTAGATTATTTCCCATTTTCTATGATACAAATTTCCCGTTTTCTATGATAATCTACTTCTGAAAATTAGGTATTATTTCTCAAAAAGTCGATTATCTACCTCCCCGAAAAGTCGATAATCTACTTTCCTGAAAAGTAGATAATCTACTTTTCGGGAAAGTAGATAACCAACTTTCCCGGAAAGTAGATTATTTCCCATTTTCTATGATACAAATTTCCTGTTTTCTATGATAATCTACTTCTGAAAATTCGGTAATATTTCCCAAAAATTCGATAATCTACTTCCCGAAAAGTCGATAATCTACTTTCCTGAAAAGTAGATAATCTACTTTTCGGGAAAGTAGATAACCAACTTTCCCGGAAAGTAGATTATTTCCCATTTTCTGTGATACAAATTTCCCGTTTTCTATGATAATCTACTTCTGAAAATTAGTAAAATTTCTCAAAAGTCGATATCTACTTCCCCCAAAAAGCCGATAATCTACTTTCCCAAAAAGTAGATAATCTACTTTTGGGGAAAGTAGATAACCAACTTTCCCGGAAAGTAGATTATTTCCCATTTTCTATGATACAAATTTCCCGTTTTCTATGATAATCTACTTCTGAAAATTAGGTAATATTTCTCAAAAAGTCGATAATGTACTTCCCCAAAAAGTAGATAACCAACTTTCCCGGAAAGTAGATAATCTACTTTTTGGGAAAGTAGATAACCAACTTCTTCGAAAGTGATTATTTCCCATTTTCTATGATAAATTTCCCGTTTTCTTATGTTAATCTACTTCTGAAAATTAGGTAAAAATTTCTCAAAAAAGTCGATAATCTACTTCCCCAAAAGTCGATGTTATCTACTTTCCAGAAAAGTAGATAATCTACTTTTCGGGAAAGTAGATAACCAACTTTCCCGGAAAGTAGATTATTTCGCATTTTCTATGATACAAATTTCCCGTTTTCTATGATAATCTAATTCAGAAAATTAGGTAACATTTTACCAAAAAGTCGATAATCTACTTCCCCGAAAAGTCGATAATCTACTTTTCCGAAAAGTAGATAATCTACTTTTCGGGAAAGTAGATAACCAACTTTCCCGGAAAGTAGATTATTTCCCATTTTCTATGATACAAATTTCCCGTTTTCTATGATAATCTACTTCTGAAAATTAGGTAATAATTTTCAAAAAGTCGATAATCTACTTCCCCGAAAAGTCGATAATCTACTTTCCCTAAAAGTAGATAATCTACTTTTCGGGAAAGTAGATTACCAACTTTCCCGGAAAGTAGATTATTTCCCATTTTCTATGATACAAATTTCCCGTTTTCTATGATAATCTATTTCTTAAAATTAGGTAATAATTTTCAAAAAGTTGGTAATCTACTTCCCCGAAAAGTCGATAATCTACTTTCCCTAAAAGTAGATAATCTACTTTTCGGGAAAGTAGATTACCAACTTTCCCGGAAAGTAGATTATTTCCCATTTTCTATGATACAAATTTCCCGTTTTCTATGTTAATCTACTTCTGAAAATTAGGTAAAATTTCTCAAAAAGTCGATAATCTACTTCCCCAAAAAGTCGATAATCTACTTTCCCGAAAAGTAGATAATCTACTTTTTGGGAAAGTAGATAACCAACTTTCCCGGAAAGTAGATTATTTCCCATTTTCTATGATACAAATTTCCCGTTTTCTATGATAATCTACTTCTGAAAATTAGGTAATAATTTTCAAAAAGTCGATAATCTACTTCCCCGAAAAGTCGATAATCTACTTTCCCTAAAAGTAGATAATCTACTTTTCGGGAAAGTAGATTACCAACTTTCCCGGAAAGTAGATTATTTCCCATTTTCTATGATACAAATTTCCCGTTTTCTATGATAATCTACTTCTGAAAATTAGGTAATAATTTTCAAAAAGTTGGTAATCTACTTCCCCGAAAAGTCGGTAATCTATTTTCCCACAAAGTAGATTATCTACTTTTCGGGAAAGTAGATAACCAACTGTCCCGGAAAGTAGATTATTTCCCATTTTCTATGATACAAATTTCCCGCTTTCTATAATAATCTACTTCGCAAAATTTGGTAATATTTCCCCAAAAGTCGATAATCTACTTCCCCGAAAAGTCGATAATCTACTTTCCCAATAAGTAGATAATCTACGTTTCGGGAAAGTAGATTACCAACTTTCCCGGAAAGTAGATTATTTCCCATTTTCTATGATACAAATTTCCCGTTTTCTATGATAATCTACTTCTGAAAATTAGATAATAATTTTAAAAAAGTTGGTAATCTATTTCCCCGAAAAGTAGATAATCTACTTTTCGGGAAAGTAGATAACCAACTTTCCCGGATAGTAGATTATTTCCCATTTTCTATGATACAAATTTCCCGTTTTCTATGATAATCTACTTCTGAAAATTAGGTAATAATTTTCAAAAAGTCGATAATCTACTTCCCCGAAAAGTCGATAATCTACTTTCCCGAAAAGTAGATAATCTACTTTCCCGAAAAGTAGATAATACCAACTTTCCCGGAAAGTAGATTATTTCCATTTTATAATACAAATTTCCTGCTTCTATGATAATCTACTTCTGAAATTTTAGGTAATAGTTTTCAAAGTTGTTAATTTTATTTCCTTGAAATGATATTCATTTTCCTGAAAGATATCCTACTTTTTCGGGAAAGTGGATTAATAACTTTCTCAAAGCAGATTATTTCCCATTTTCTATGATACCTCCTGTTTTCTATGATAATCTACTTCTGAAAATTAGGTAATAATTTTCAAAAAGTTGGTAATCTACTTCCCTGAAAAGTCGATAATCTACTTTTCCGAAAAGTAGATAATCTACTTTTCGGGAAAGTAGATTACCAACTTTCCCGGAAAGTAGATTATTTCCCATTTTCTATAATACAAATTTCCCGTTTTCTATGATAATCTACTTCTGAAAATTAGGTAATAGTTTTCAAAAAGTTGGTAATCTACTTCCCCGAAAAGTCGATAATCTACTCTTCCGATAAGTAGATAATCTACTCTTCGGGAAAGTAGATTACCAACTTTCCCGGAAAGTAGATTATTTCCCATTTTCTATAATACAAATTTCCCGTTTTCTATGATAATCTACTTCTGAAAATTAGGTAATAATTTTCAAAAAGTTGGTAATCTACTTCCCCGAAAAGTCGATAATCTACTTTTCCGAAAAGTAGATAATCTACTTTTCGGGAAAGTAGATTACCAACTTTCACGGAAAGTAGATTATTTCCCATTTTCTATGATACAAATTTCCCGTTTTCTATGATAAGTAGATAACCAACTTTCCCAGAAAATAGATATTTCCCATTTTCTGTGATAGAAATTTCCCGTTTTCTATGATAATCTACTTCTGAAAATTAGGTAAAAATTTTCAAAAAGTCGGTAATTTACTTCCCCGAAAAGTCGATAATCTACTTTTCCGAAAAGTAGATAATCTACTTTTCGGGAAAGTAGATTACCAACTTTCTCGGAAAGTAGATTATTTCCCATTTTCTATGATACAAATTTCCCGTTTTCTATGATAATCTACTTCTGAAAATTAGGTAATAATTTTCAAAAAGTTGGTAATCTACTTCCCTGAAAAGTCGATAATCTACTTTTCCGAAAAGTAGATAATCTACTTTTCGGGAAAGTAGATTACCAACTTTCTCGGAAAGTAGATTATTTCCCATTTTCTATGATACAAATTTCCCGCTTTCTATGATAAGTAGATAACCAACTTTCCCAGAAAGTAGGTATTTCCCATTTTCTGTGATAGAAATTTCCCGTTTTCTATGATAATCTACTTCTGAAAATTAGGTAATATTTCCCAAAGAGTCGATAATCTACTTCCCCAAAAAGTCGATAATATACTTTTCCGAGAAGTATATAATCTACTTTCCCGAAAAGTAGATACTTACGATCTTTTGAGAATTAGAAAAATCGTAAGTTATTTTTTCTCTCAAGTTCGAACTTACGACAATTAGAAAGATCGTGTCATTTTATTTCTCACAAGTTCGAGCTTACAACAATTAAAAAGATCGTAAATTGGGATTCTCAAAAGATCGTAAGTATCTATTTTTCGGTGACGTAGATTTTTTACTTTTCGGGAAGTAAAATAATTGGCACTTTTCATTTTTACCTTTGGAACCCTTTTGTTTTCAACTTTTTTATTAGGATAATTATAAACAAACAAAAACGTATTTTTTTATTTCATTTATACGACACATTAAGTTATTATACAAATATCTATTGTAATGATTGACACCAGGTTACCACTAGGTTTGGTTCCCCTTATGGTACTACAACCTGTGTACACAGGATCCCATAAAGGCGACCCAACATGGATCATGCAAGGCTACCAGTGTACCTTGGTCGACGTGTCTCGCCTATCTCTATATTAGGGGGCTCAGACAAGCCTCGGCACCCAGCCCTTGGCAGCATCACTGTCCCCAGCAGTGACAGACAGCCTTTAGTGTCATCACATAGCCCTTACTAGCTGTACACAACTACCTACTTATAAGCCCCCTAGAAGCATCATGTAGATCTTAGGGGAGAATCAATCAGCCTCCCCAGAGACACAGATAGCTCTTAAGAGCCTCACACATCCCCAAGTAGCCACAAACATCACTTATCCCCTTGAAGATACACTGCCTTGTAATTAATTTTTAATGTGTGTAACATTTGAAAAACAAAAACAAAATACAATTACAAAAGTTTGTCCAGAGGAAAAATTCATTGGTTACAAAGTAAGTTGTGAACACGTAATAAATAAATAACTGATAATAAAGGTAAATTCTTAAACTGGCATTATTTATTTCAGTGCTGTGCCAGCTAGAGTAAAACATTGTGTTATACAAATGAAGATGAAACTACTGTACAAAATATCGTAACTTCAACAATGTTATGACATTGTTGAATTATTTTCCACTTGTAAAACGAACTATTTCACTCCTGCTGGCACTGGATTAAAAGATGCTAGTTCAAGAATTTACTGAAATTTTCATTTCTTATTAAATCATTACAACTTGTTTGTAACATTATGTCACAAGTTCTCTGCATTTAAAGTGAGCTGAAGTCACTTTAGGCATTCCATTGGTGGACCACAGCAGTGACGTCACCACTAGTAGCCTACGTCAACGGTGGAACAGACCACAAGAGCAATGACGTCATCACCAGTAGTCTGCCTCATTGGATGAGACAGAAGCCCTTCACTTTACACCTCACAATCAGTCCTTCCCTCACTCCTACATCTCATCAATCACTCCTTCCCTCACTCCTACACCTCATAGGGAGTCCTTCCCTCACTCCTAAACATCAGTGAGTCCTTCACTCACTCCTACACCTCAAAGTGAGTCCTTCCTTCACTGCTACACATCAGTGAGTCCTTCACTCACTCGTACACCTCACCGTGAGTCCTTCACTCACTCCTACACCTCACAGTGAGTCCTTCCCTCACTCCTACACATCACAGTGAGTCCTTCCCACCCTCCTACACATTACAGCGAGCCCTTCCCTCACTCCTGCACCTCACAGCGAGTCCTTTCCTCACCCCTACACATCACAGTGGGTCCTTCCCTCACTCCTACACATCACAGCGAGTCCGTCCCTTATCCTACACAACATTGCATATCCTTCCCTCACTCCTATAAAACACTGCAAATCCTCCTCTCACTTCTTAGGTCAGTAAGTCCTCCTCTCACTCCTTAGTAGGTCAGTAGATCCTCCTCTCACTAATTTGCAGGTCAGTAAGTCCTCCTCTCACTAATTAGCAGGTCAGTAAGTCCTCCTCTCATTCATTAGGTCATCAAGTCCTTCCCCCATTTACGAACATCACTACATGTTCTTCCCTAGGTTCTACACAACACTACAAGTCATTCCCTCATTCCTACACAATACTGAAGTACTTCCCTCAACACTACACAATACTGCATGTCCTTCCCTCAGTCCTACAATAATCAGTAGATAAACTTTCAATACACCGTTATAACCTAGGTTTAGAATTTATAAAGACTTGTCGAACCAACAGTAAATATCATACACACTGCAACTTCCTGTCATCTCGGGTAGACTGACTTATTTCGGATATATGCATCTTTTTCTGTACACAGACAATAGGAGCATCAATTAACCCCCTCAGTCACAAGTACAGTGGCTCTCTAAGAGCCTCACACATCTCCAAGTTGATATTCACAATATAGCCACAAACAGCCTCTGGTTGGATCAGACTACCCCTGACAACCTTACCTAGTCCTTAAATACATTATACAACCACCTATGAGCATCACACAGCCCTAAATAAGCCAAACAGTCCGTGGCGCCGTCATATAAGTCCTGGGGGCCTCACATAGCCCCTAGGAGTGACATACTGCCTGAGAACATTTACAACAAATACAACCTTTTTTTTTTGCAATTTCAAAAGTTTGCCCACAGGAAATGCTCATTCGTTACAAGTAAGTTACAAAGCCATATTAGTTACTTAATTTTACAGTAAAATCATATACTAACATCTTGTATTTCACTGCCTGGAAGAAAAAAATATTTTGTTTTGCAAGTGAAGATGAAACTAAAGTCCAAAATAACTAAGTTGAACAAAATACTTCCTGACTGTCTAGTTACAAATCCACATAAAAGAATACAACAGTGCATTAGAAGTTATAAGCTTGGCAACGCCACAAGTCTATATGGTCACTCCTATACAAGTCCTTCCCTCACTCATACACAACACTACAAGTTCTTCCCTCACTCCTACACCGCACTACAAGTCCTTCCCTCACTCCTACACCACACTACAAGTCCTTCCCTCACACGTACAACCACACTACACGTCCTTCCCTCACTCCTACACAACACTACAAGTCCTTCCCTCACTCATACACAACAAGTCCTTCCCCCACTCCTGCACCACACTTCAAATCCTTCCCTCACTCCTACACAACACTACAAGTCCTTCTTTCTCTCCTACACAACCCATCAAGTCCATCCCTCACCCCTATCACAATAATGCAAGTTCTTCTCTCACTCCTACACAACACCAAAAGTCCTTCCCTCACTTATACACAACACAGCAAGTCCTTCCCTCAATCCTACAAAACACTACAACTCATTCCCTCACTCCTACACCACACTACAAGTCCTTTCCTCACTCATACACTACACTAAAAGTCCTTCCCTCACTCCTACACTACACTATAAGTCCTTCCCTCATTCCTACACAGCCCTGCAAGTCCTTCTCTCACTACTTCACAACCCTGTAAGTCCTTCCCTTACTCCTACATCACACTACAAGTCCTTCTCTCACTCCTACACAACCCTGCAAGTCCCTCCCTCACTTCTACACAATCCTACAAGTCCTTCCCTCAATCATACACCACACTACAAGTCCTTCTTTCACTCCTACACAGCCCTGCAAGTCCCTCTCTCACTACTTAACAACCCTGTAGGTCCTTCCCTTACTCCTGCACCACACTACAAGTCCTTCTCTCACTCCTACACAACACTGCATGTCCCTCTCTCACTACTTAACAACCCTGTAGGTCCTTCCCTTACTCCTGCACCACACTACAAGTCCTTCTCTCACTCCTACACCACATTACAAGTCCTTCTTTCACTCGTACACAACACTACACGTCCTTCCATCACTCCTACACCACACTACAAGTCCTTCCCTCACTCATACAAAAAACTACAAATCCTTCCCTCACTGCTACACAACCCTGCAAGTCTTTCTCCCACTCCTACACAACCTTGCATGTTCTTCCTTAACTCCTACACAACCCTGCAAGTCCTTCCTTCACTCCTACACAACCCTGCAAGTCCTTCCCTCAGTCCAACACATTACTGCATGAACTTCCCTCACTCTTTCACAACGCTGCAAGTCCTTTCCTCACTCTTACACAATACTAGAAGCCCTTCCCTCACTCCTACACAATATTGCAAGTCCTTCCCTCACTCCCAAACAATAGTAGAAGTACTTCTTTCACTCCTACACATTACTACAAAACCTTCTTTCACTCCTACACAATTCTAGAAGTCCTTCCCTCACTCCTACACAACCCTGCCAGACCTTCCCTCATCCTACACAATACTAAAAGTCCTTCCCTTATTTCTACACAACACTGCAATTCCTTCCCTCGCTCCAACACAATACTAGAAGTGCTTCTCTCACTTCTACACAACCCTGCACGTCCTTCCCTCACTCCTACACATCACTTCATGTCTTTTCCTCACTCCTACACAACACCGTATGTCCATCCCTCACTCCTACACAATACTAGAAGTCCTTCCCTCATTTCTACACAACATTGCAAGTCCTTCCCTCACTCCTGCACAACCCTGCCAAGTCCTTCCCTCACTCCTGCACAACCCTGCCAAGTCCTTCCCTCACTTCTACACACTACTGCAACTCCATCCCCCAATCCTACACAATACTAGAAGTCCTTCCCTCGTCTACACAACCCTGCCAAGTCCTTCCCTCACTCCTGCACAACCTTGCCAAGTCCTTCCCTCACTCCTACAAAACACTGTAAGTCCTTCC
>NW_024710829.1:0-12515 GCF_018991925.1 Homarus americanus | reverse complement strand
ACAGAACTGGGGCTACATGTGACAGTAGAATTATTTAGCGAAGCATTAATACTATATGATGTTGCTAATACTTGTAAGATTATAGATTAATTAGCTTATATATTTTGTAACGAATACATAGCGGTATATAGCGTAGAGTATAGCTCAGTTATAAATTAGACAATACAGAAGGTAACTAATACTAAACGAGATACAAAGCGAAATATCACATTTAGTTCAGTTATACGTCATAGTAAATAATTAATATTACAAAAATACAAACACATACAACAGGTAACTAAACATTAATACAGCAATAATACAGTAAGGTAAGAGAATGCACTACCTAACTCACTTGTACCATACACCCACCAATTCACCTCATGGCTGTATTCTCAGTACAGTGTATATATCAAAGACGATGATACAAGTCATTATAAAGTAACACACCAAGTAACATACATACCTGTCATTGAAGTAGCTCCTTGAATGACATAAAAGAGATAAATTCATATTCATATAATGACCGCCTTATATATGCATCATAATAATAATAATAATAATAATAATAATAATAATAATAATAATAATAATAATAATAATAATAATAATAATAATGATAATAATAATAATAATAATAATAATAATAATAATAATAATAATAATAATAATAATAATAATGATTTTTTATTTATTGTTTTCTTAAGGTATGCGTTTCAAATACACAAAATAATGCTAAAAAGTTAATGTTATTTTTTGCATTTGAAATTAACTAAGTTTTTATATATTATTATGTAGAAATATCCAATAACATTAGTATCTAGAAAATATCGTCTTCATTATTATAACAATTTTAACGCCCCCCCCCCCAAAAAAAATACTTTACACAATTTTATCAAACAAATTACAGGGATAATTTTTCTTTTAATTATATTACACAAACATAGGATGAATATTATTACCATACTTTCATTTTGAATAAAATACACCACTAATATGTAATAAAAATATAATAATAAAAAATTATGGTAAATAGACCCAAAATATAAGCACTCGATAATACAGTGGTTCTCAACCTTGTTTGCCCCATGCACCCCTTTCACCATATGTCAGAATGTCATTGCCCCTCCTTTCCAAGATTGTCTGCCTCAAAAAGTGCATTCCAAATAATATGCATATAATACTGAAAATCCTTTATTTTTTCCATATTAGTACATATACATTTACAATTTTACATGGATTATTTTTATAGTGGAGTTTTACAAATTAAATGCCAATTGAAAATGTTGATGGATTTATAAAACTTTAATAAAAGTAAAATAGTTTTTATATATTTATAATGAATTACTTAACAGACCAAACTGAAGCATAATGCAATAAACAAAAAGTTCAATAGAATACCAGGATATTGTAAATTTGTAATTAATTTTATTCAGATGAAGATTGCAGTCAATGAGAAACCTGTGATTGTTTTTTCTTCGCCAATTCTGGGATACGCGGAGGAGTGCTTGAAAGGACACAACGCAGGTCATTTTCTACCTCTAATCTACTACGTTGCTTCGTTTTAATTTGCAACAGAGTTGAAAAGCCTGACTCACAAAGATATGTCGACACAAACGGAAGCAATGCACGGATAGCTCTTTCTGCCACTTTTGGGTAGGAATTGCACATCAAGGGCCAAAATTCTGTGATTGATTTCTCATCGAACATATCTCTTGCTCCCGAATCAGTTTTCCCCCCCTGAAAACCTGAATCCCCCCCCCCTGGTTGAGAACCACTGCGATAATATATCCCTGTAAATAATCTTAATTACCATAGAAACTTTAACTATAAATACTCAGCGAATTAGGATCTAATTTATTCAATAAATTTAAAAAGCTCAGGAATCTACATAAACCTTCCATGTATATCTAAATATCTAATCCACATCCATGAAAAATATATATCGGTAACTCACCGCAAAAATCAATAGCTTAAGTAAAATTTTAAAATACATGACTGATAATTTCAGTGATAAGAATTAGGGTTTTATAATTAAGCCAACTGCATCACACCCAGACATACAGTACAGACCGTCACACACAAACACATAGAGCACCGATATACCCATAAATAACTCAAACCAACAGAAATAAATATTACACACACACAAACCGACACATCCACAAATATTAAAAAACACTCAAACGTATTACTACAAATATACACCGAGACGTACATGAATATATCCATATACACAAGAGCGCAGTACAAGTATAACAAATGCACACAGCAACATCACAACTGTATACACACACACACACACACTGTATACAACGAAAGGAATAAGTGCGTCAGAGCGGTAAGTTCATTATGTTTGAGGTTTGTTAGAAACTTTAGAACCAACACTTACATAGGAACAGTTATGGAGGTAAATACAACACACAATATAAGTGAATATTATCAGTACTAATCTAACCTAATTTACGTAAAGCTTAATATGATAAAATAGCTCATTAAATCTTACAATAAATAGGATAAATTTAATCAAATATGCAAAAATTTCCACACAGAATACTTTAGGGGTTCTCTTTCACTTTTATTACGGCTGTATACCATTAATAGCCCCAGAGCGGCTCTTGACATGAGCCTAAACTTGTCATATGTGAGGATAAATTATTGAATATTTGGGGAAGAGTTTTTTTTTAATTCTTAAGAGATTAAATATTCCCTGTCTCTCTCTCGGTCTGTCTATTTATCAACGCACTTGTCTATTTAATTCTTCATTCACCTTACCTCTCGCTTTGCATGTACCATTTTATTAATTTCTTCATCCATCTATCTATCCATTCATTCATATGCTTATCCATCCATCCATACATTCACTCATCCGTTTATCAACCCAAGCCATCCATCTACCCATTAATCTGTCCACCACTCAAAATATCCATCTATACACCTACCTATATATCCAAGCCTATATTATCCATCTATATACCTACCTATCCATCCAAACTCACATCCCTAAAATATCCATCCATATATCCATCTACCTATCTACCTTTTTTTTTATCAAATCCACCTGCCAAACCAATACCCACATCCCCAGAAAATATCCACCAACAAATCTACCCTTCTATCTACTCATCCACCAACCTATCCATCCAATACCCACATTCTCCCGCTGCAAAAAATATATACCCATCTATCTACCCCCCGTCCCCCCACAATCCATCAACCTGTACAGTATATCTCTCATACGCCATTTCCCATCGTGCAGGCGGGGAGAGGCGAGCAAGGAGGAGGAGATCGTTCCCCTGGCCCGGCTTCCCCCCCCCCTCCCTCGCTGTCACGACCCATCACTACACACAACACTTCTACCGACATCTTTTCACGACATTTCTGAGGATATACCACGTTCAAAAGGGAATGTTGTATTTGGTGAATGGCTGTTTACACAGTGTGTGTGTTTGTAAAGGTGTTGGGAAAAGGTTATTGGTTTTGCTATGCTCGCTCGCTCGCTCTCTCTCTCTCTCTGTTTATTATCAAGCCCCATCCCCACCCCTGACCTGACTGCTTCTCGGGAATATTGAAACATATCCGCTATGTTTTTTGAGAGGCAATAGATACAGGTTGTTCATCCTACCAATATTTGTTTATTTTTTTCTCTCTCTCTCCCTATCTCCCTACCTCTCCCCCTCTTTCTCTCCCCTTCCTCCCTCTCTCTCCCTACGTCTGTCCCCCTCCCTCGCCCCCCCCCCGTTTGTGAGTGAGGAGTGAGGGAGCAATGCATCAAGAGTTTCACCACTCTTCATAATATGGTTCAGCATATTTGGATAGAACGTATCAGGGAGGGAAAGCCAATCAACGAACGAGATGATTAGAAGGAAGGTTTTTATTGGTTAAAAAAAATTATTTTCTTCGACCTCTCGCAGTACAACATGGATGCTTATCTATATGTTAATGCGTCGAGAAATTAAAAAATGGAATGATTTATCTTACTTATATATGTGTGCGTGTATAGACATAACGCACGCACGCACACAAAGCAATTACATATACAGACACGCACTCACGCAAGCACAGAGACAAGCACGGACACAGACGAACACAAACAAGTGGTGATGTAAAAAAATAAACGAAAAGAGAGAACCAGATAAGAGAGACAGAGACGTATAGACAGACAGACGATGACAGGAAGGGGAGACAGAAAGACCAAGAATAAAAACAGGAAACCCAAAGACAGTGAACAAATGAGAGAGAGAGAGAGAGAGAGAGAGAGATGAATAAATAGATAGACAAAGACAGACAGAGAAATATATTGAGAGAGAGAGAGAGAGAGAGAGAGAGAGAGAGAGAGAGAGAGAGAGAGAGAGAGAGATGAATAAATAGATAGACAAAGACAGACAGAGAAATATATTGAGAGAGAGAGAGAGAGAGAGAGAGAGCTAACGAAGAACGGCAGTAATTACCCAGATATCAATCGACTGTTCTCAAGACGTGTGTGTGTGTGTGTGTGTGGCCAAGGTTATACACAGCCTGCAGGGAACAATAGTTAAGGGTGAAGGCGCTAATAACTGCCTTAAACACTCTTGTCATTACGGGTCTTATCTCTGAGGAGGAAGTTAAGAAACGAGGCAAAGATGAAGAAGACTGCCAAGAGATTAAGACGATGATAAAGATGATGTGGAAGGAGATAAAGAGAGAGATGAGTAAACAGGATAATAGTGGATTGATATATTGAGTTCTTGTTCTTCTTCTTGTTCTTCTTCTTGTTCTTCTTCTTGTTCTTGTTCTTGTTCTTCTGTTGTTTATTGTTGGTATTGTTGTTTTATTGTTGTTGTTGTTTTTGAATAGTTGAAGCCAAAAACGATAAGTAATTAACTTGATTAATTTGGATGTAACTATGAAATTGTCTTAATTGATATTTAAGTACGCTTATTTACGTCTCCTGTCATTGATATAAGAGATTTTAAATAATCACACTTAAGAAAGCCACTTAATCACACTTAAAGGCTTCATCAGTCCAAGTCGAGTTGTTTAGTAGTAATCGCACTTGGAATAATTAATCTTTTCATTCCAAGTGTCTTAAGTCATCGCACTTTAGGACATTATCCACAAAATCCACAGATCTTAAGTAATTGCACTTAACACTACATGTGGTCCAAGTGTTAAGTAATTGCACTTACGATCTCGACACTTTTAAATAATCCTCACTTAAGGGATAATTACACTTGAAAATCATTCTACTTAAGGTTTTAAGTCGTTAGGGATAAGGCACTCAAGTCATCATACTCAACACCTTAGTCATCGTTCTCAGTGTCTTAAGTCATCATACTCAACACCTTAGTCATCGTTCTCACTGTCTTAAGTCATCATACGCGACACCTAGTCATCGTTCTCACTGTCTTAAGTCATCATACTCAACACCTTAGTCATCGTTCTCAGTGTCTTAAGTCATCATACTCAACACCTTAGTCATCGTTCTCAGTGTCTTAAGTCATCATACTCAACACCTCAGTCATCGTCCTCACTGTCTTAAGTCATCATACGCAACACCTCAGTCATCGTTCTCAGTGTCTTAAATCATCATACGCAACACCTTAGTCATCGTTCTCAGTGTCTTAAGTCATCATACTCAACACCTTAGTCATCGTTCTCAGTGTCTTAAGTCATCATACCCAACACCTTAGTCATCGTTCTCAGTGTCTTAAGTCATCATACCCAACACCTTAGTCATCGTTCTCAGTGTCTTAAGTCATCATACCCAACACCTCAGTCATCGTTCTCAGTGTCTTAAGTCATCATACCCAACACCTTATCATCGTTCTCAGTGTCTTAAGTCATCATACCCAACACCTCAGTCATCGTTCTCAGTGTCTTAAGTCATCATACCCAACACCTCAGTCATCGTTCTCAGTGTCTTAAGTCATCATACCCAACACCTTAGTCATCGTTCTCAGTGTCTTAAGTCATCATACCAACACCTTAGTCATCGTTCTCAGTGTCTTAAGTCATCATACCCAACACCTTACTCATCGTTCTCAGTGTCTTAAGTCATCATACCCAACACCTTAGTCATCGTTCTCAGTGTCTTAAGTCATCATACCCAACACCTTAGTCATCGTTCTCAGTGTCTTAAGTCATCATACCCAACACCTTAGTCATCGTTCTCAGTGTCTTAAGTCATCATACCCAACACCTTAGTCATCGTTCTCAGTGTCTTAAGTCATCATACCCAACACCTTAGTCATCGTTCTCAGTGTCTTAAGTCATCATACCCAACACCTTAGTCATCGTTCTCAGTGTCTTAAGTCATCATACCCAACACCTTAGTCATCGTTCTCAGTGTCTTAAGTCATCATACCCAACACCTTAGTCATCGTTCTCAGTGTCTTAAGTCATCATACCAACACCTTAGTCATCGTTCTCAGTGTCTTAAGTCATCATACCCAACACCTTAGTCATCGTTCTCAGTGTCTTAAGTCATCATACCCAACACCTTAGTCATCGTTCTCAGTGTCTTAAGTCATCATACCCAACACCTTAGTCATCGTTCTCAGTGTCTTAAGTCGTCATACCCAACACCTTAGTCATCGTTCTCAGTGTCTTAAGTCATCATTGTAATGCTACAAAGATTTAAGAGTAGAAGATATAGAGATAGAGTATAAAGAGAGGAAGACTTTGGTAGCGTGGCCGTGATAGTTATTTACTCTTATCGTACACTGGTCGTGTCTTACACGTCAATACACATCTATTACGTTCTTAAAGGCGACTTCTCAAACACTGCTTCGTTACAACTTTTTATTAATTACGAACATGACATGGACACATTAATAACACCTTCTATTGAAGTTACTAGGACATTATATTTACGTTACTAGGACATCATATTACGTTACTAGACACTCTGATTCTCGGACACGAACATGAAATGAATACACTTCCCACGTAAGTAACTCATCCCATGGAAAGCTCTGACAAACACTCACGTGACCTAGGGGAGGCCTAGCAGGTAGTCCTGGGTTGTCTCTATGGGAGACTGCTTAGCTGGGCGCCGGAGGGAAGTCTCGGTCCTGACCGGAGGCGACTTGCCTCCGGCCCTTGACTTCTCTCGAGCAGGCCTGGTGGTGTAGTAGCTGGCCACCTTGTTACAAGACAACTCCCTCTCTGCGAATCCCTCGAGGGAGGACCAGGACGTCCTATATATTGGGATGCGAGCCGTCAGGTTCAGCTGGCCGGGGGGGGGCGGCGAAGGGTCTCCTTACATTTGACCTCGCAAATGTGAGGTCATGTCTGGACTTTTCAGAACTATCTGGGAAAGTCATCAGGTGGGGCCGTGTGTATATTGGGAGAGCAACCGTGAGAGTTCCCCTACACTTGACCTCTCAAACGTCGGGTCAGACTGGAGTTTCTGAGATGTAAGGAGAAGTCATCAGGTGGGGCCGTGTGACACGAGAGGCCCTGGTTGATTTGTGGCCCCTTGAGTTGGGCTCCAAGGGTTACATTTGACCTGGCTAATTGTGAGGTCAGGTCCGGCCTTTGTTCAGAGAGTAGGTTATTGTATATTGGAAGAGGGTCGGCTGGTGCCTTCTTACATGTTTTGTTGGGGCCACATGTCACATGGGAGGGGAGCTAGGCTGATTTACAATCCCGGTCAACCGCAGAGTTACACTATACTTTCGACCTCGGCTAATGTCGGGTCAAGTCTGGCTTTCCTTGCGATGTAAGCTGTGGTCTGACAACCCCTCACTACACCTCCCTCCAAGACCAAAGCTTACATGCTCAGAGAACTGATGACACATTTAAAGTAGACAGTAACATCATGTGCAGTATCTAATATAGTCCCTGAGGCGCTAATGCATCCTTACCTTTTACAAATCATAACCCTAGAGATGTATGTTTTTCTACTGGCATAGTTTGATCTGACAAAGCTTACTATACCTCCCGCCAAGATTAAAGCTTCTATGACAGGAGAAAAAAAATAAAATACATACACAGTAATTGAACATAGAGTGATCTAAAGATCCTTCATATCTAGCATAGTGTCCGAGGCAAACTTGCAAATCACATTCTACAAACAAAAACAGGTGTTACATTGCCTAACCAGGCCGTGTCAAAATAATAATTCATCTCAGTCAGTAAATGGCTACAACATTGTGTTTGGTAATACAAAACATTGATCAAATGAACTCATAGAAAAAGTGACTAATCTTTTTAAAAAAACATTCTTTCCTGGTGGTGTAGTAGCTGGCCACCTTGTTACAAGACAACTCCCTCTCTGCGAATCCCTCGAGGGAGGACCAGGACGTCCTATATATTGGGATGCGAGCCGTCAGGTTCAGCTGGCCGGGGGGGGGGGGGGGCGGCGAAGGGTCTCCTTACATTTGACCTCGCAAATGTGAGGTCATGTCTGGACTTTTCAGAACTATCTGGGAAAGTCATCAGGTGGGGCCGTGTGTATATTGGGAGAGCAACCGTGAGAGTTCCCCTACACTTGACCTCTCAAACGTCGGGTCAGACTAGAGTTTCTGAGATGTAAGGAGAAGTCATCAGGTGGGGCCGTGTGACACGAGAGACCCTGGTTGATTTGTGGCCCCTTGAGTTGGGCTCCAAGGGTTACATTTGACCTGGCTAATTGTGAGGTCAGGTCCGGCCTTTGTTCAGAGAGTAGGTTATTGTATATTGGAAGAGGGTCGGCTGGTGCCTTCTTACATGTTTTGTTGGGGCCACATGTCACATGGGAGGGGAGCTAGGCTGATTTACAATCCTGGTCAACCACAGAGTTACCCTATACTTTCGACCTCGGCTAATGTCGGGTCAAGTCTGGCTTTCCTCGTGATGTAAGCTGTGGTCTGACAACCCCTCACTACATCAGTGTCTTAAGTCATCATACCCAACACCTTAGTCATCGTCCTCACTGTCTTAAGTCATCATACTCAACACCTTAGTCATCGTTCTCAGTGTCTTAAGTCATCATACCCAACACCTTAGTCATCGTTCTCAGTGTCTTAAGTCATCATACCCAACACCTTAGTCATCGTCCTCACTGTCTTAAGTCATCATACTCAACACCTTAGTCATCGTTCTCAGTGTCTTAAGTCATCATACCCAACACCTTAGTCATCGTTCTCAGTGTCTTAAGTCATCATACCCAACACCTTAGTCATCGTTCTCAGTGTCTTAAGTCATCATACCCAACACCTTAGTCATCGTTTTCAGTGTCTTAAGTCATCATACCCAACACCTTAGTCATCGTTTTCAGTGTCTTAAGTCATCATACGCAACACCTTAGTCATCGTTCTCAGTGTCTTAAGTCATCATACGCAAACTCGTAATGGTAGTTTTTTCCCCGGTAATCTAACCTGAGCTCATTTCATATCATTACACTTAGGTTTAATGGGTCGCAATTCAAATTGTTGTTCTGGCTGTGGGTGGCAGTAAAAAACGTTTGAAAAACATTGTTCTAATATGTATGAGAATATATTCGTCGCTGTCACTAATATTTACGTGTATTTATCCACATATATTGTTATCACCCAGACGTACGTGATAGGTGGAGTGAAGGACAATGGTATATTATTATGTGGGGCTGGCAACAAGTCGGTCTAATGTGTATTGAGAGAAGAAGAGGCGATATTTGATGACAAGTGTCGTGAGTGTGTAGGGGGTGTGTGGGGAGTGTTATTGTGTGGGCAGTGTTGTGGGTGAAGAATTGATGTGAGGGAGTGTTGGTGTGCGGGAGGAAGGGTAAACGGGAAAAGGCATTACTTCACTGAGAGACTGGTAGTAACTTGGCATCAGTAGATAAGCATAAAATAATAAACATAAAATCCTTTAAACAAAGAAAACACAGATAAACACCGAAGATAAGAGAAGATAAGAAAAACAAAAGTAATAAGAGTAAAATATTCAAATTTGGGTAAGATAATAAGATAAGTGACTGCTGGACAGGACCATAAGACATGGTACCTTGTGGGGGTCTAGTTAGGAGTTTATTTTTACAGCATAACATAGTGGTCCAGGTTCCAGGTCATAGTTATTTATTTTAGTTGAGTAAATTTTCTCGGGATATGAAGGATAAAAATGGTGTGTGTGTGTGTGTGTGTGTGTGTGTGTGTTATAATCTTAAAGCGTTCACGTATATGTAAAAGCTTGTAAACCCGGACCATTACGCTCACCATCACCTCTTCTCTTATATCTCACCATCATTCCTTTTAGCTATCTTATTTATCATTACTTCTTCATTCATACTTCAGTGGTGCACCAGTAACCCTTCACCAGCATCGGTCCTCTAGTGAATAGTTCCTCCAGTCACCTCACCATCATTTCACCATAATATCACCATTCTCATCGTTACCTCACTGTGGCCTTCCCAAGAACTTCACCATCTCTTTTACTATCACCATCACCTCACCATTACTTCACCATAACACCAGGGTCCGTTGCTACCCACACGATGACGTCACCATCTGCAACGAGGAAAATTTTTCTACTCCATGTCCGGTGCTTCTGGCTCGTGTGAGTAACCATAGTGTAGGTGTAGACAGCGGTGGTGAGAGAAAATAGTGTAGGCCTCTCCATTGTGGGTGAGAGACACTCATAATATTTAAAGTGTTTACCATGGAAGCTGTGACCCCCCCTAGTTCGCCAGGCCACCGCCAGGGGGACATTAATCAACATTCCAGAAGTTGTATTTATGTTACATGTGGTATTTTTGCAGTTTTTCTTCAATAATTGATTTATTTTCGCAGTTCTTAACGTGATTTTAAACTCAAATAGCAGAGTTACCGTTTCGCTGTTGTTTATAACTGTTTGGTATTCTTTTGTATGTGTTTTGGTAAAGGTTCTTGCAAAATGTCTTCATGATTCACGACACTCATACACACGACAGTCAAACACGCACACACAAGTGTATCTTGAGTTAGTAGCCAAGATTGGCTGTAAAAGGGCCACACACACCTTCAATACAATTGTAACTCTGCTATTGGAGTATAAATTCATACAAATCCTGAGAAAAACTACGAAAATATATGAATTATTAAAGAAAAACAACAAAACCACCTTCACAAAAGCCGACAGTAGACCCCCGGCGGTGGCCTGACGAACTACGTCTAGCACCGCCGGGACCAGTTCGTGGCTGGGCCCAGCCAGTTGCTTTTTTTTTAATGGGAATTAGCCCACCCGGGCACAGATCAAACGACCCACAACGGGGCCTGGGGGGAGGGGGCGAAAAAGGAACAGAAATAAATTTAAAATATAGAAGAAAAAGGTTATACTGTGTTAATGTACACCAGGAGGAGGGTTTCTATTCACTGGGGTTGGCGTCTCTTGGTGCCGCAGTAGGTGATTGGTGCTTTGGTAGAGTTAGTTTGTCTAACTGTCTCTGTCCGTCTGTCTCTCAGTTTCTGTCTGTCTTTGTATCTCTGTTTGTCTGTCCGTCAGTCTGTCTCTGTCTGCCAGTCTATTTTTACAATGTCTGTCACTGTCTGTCTGTGTCTGTGTTTGTCTCGTTCTGTCTCAGCCTCTCTGTCTTTCCACTATGTCGGTCTCTGGCTGTCTGTTCTGTCTCTCTGTCTGTCTGTCTGTTTTTTGTTGAAGGGAGTTGTTGAGTTAGGTTGTTTTTATTGAGAGGGTTGTCCCTGAGGTTGGGTATGGAGAATTGTAAGTATTTCTGTGCGGCTTTGTCTGGGGGGGTGGGGGTGTTGCTGTGTTTGGAGGTTGGTTGGTATTTTATTTTATTGTATTTATTTATTATTTTATTTTATTTTTTATTTTTTTATTTATTAATTTATTTATTTATTTTTATTTTGTTAATTATTTATTTATTTTTTGTTGGGGGGTGGGGGGGGGCGGTGGTCGGGTATGTTGATTTATAGGATAGGATTCCTTAGGGAGGATTTGTAGACAGACAGACAAACAGAGACAGTTAGAAAAACAGACAGACGGACGGACACAGACAGACAGACATTAAACAGACAGACACACAGAAACAGACAGAAACCGTCAGACAAACGGACAAACACACCGAAAGACACAGACAGAAAAAGACATACAGACAGACAAACAGACGAGCGGAGACAGACAGACAGTCAGAGGCAGACAGGGAGAGACAGACAATCTTGGTTACTAACTCAAGATAAAGAAGGAATCGCCGTAAATAAGAAGGTCCGGCGCTCTTCTCAGGCTCGACCGCTGTCACCCAAACTGAAATAGACAACTGTCCCTTGACTCACCACGTAACCATAACGTATCTGATTGAGTTGTTAAGCAACAGGAACACTTTGGTAAAAGAAGAAATAATAACAACTTGTAGGAATCTCTGTCTGTCTGTTGGTCTCTGTGTCCGTTTCTTTCTGTCTGCCTGTCTGTCTGTTTGTCGCAGACACAAGCAGACAACTGACAGACAGACAGACGGAGAAATAGAGGAACAGACAGAAACAGAGACGGCGACATAGACTAACATATAGACGAAAGAGACAGACAGACAGAAAAACAGAGGCAGAAAATCAGAAAGACAGACAGATCGATATTGTGAGACAGACTGGCAGAAACAG
>NW_024710828.1:0-18017 GCF_018991925.1 Homarus americanus | reverse complement strand
TCCCTTAGTCCCAGGCCTTTACACTAGCCATCAAAGACAACATCTTTGGTCTTGCTTTAACTTGTAACTTCTCCTTGAACAATTATATTCCTAACCTTGTAAAGAATGTGATCAAAACACTAGACTTCTTTTGGGCTTATCTATACATAATACAACAACCATGGAATGTTGTCTTCTGCTGTATGGGGAGGTGCTCCCAGTCCTATTTAAACCTATTGGAGACAATACAGTCAAAAGTTATTCCCCTCCGCCTCTATGTATAAAACTATGTATCTCTCCACTTTCTTTTTTCTGCACGGCGACCTGTGGTGTAATGGTCAGCATGCTCGCCTCGCAGGCGAGCGACCTGGGTTCGATCACCGGGCAGGGTGAAACTATGGGCAAGTTTCTCAGTCATCTAATCTTCCAGTATGTTACTCAGCCATCTAACCTTCCAGTTTGTTACTCAGTCATCTAACCTTCCAGTATGTTACTCAGCCATCTAACCTTCCAGTATGTTACTCAGCCATCTAACCTTCCAGTATGTTACTCAGCCATCTAACCTTCCAGTATGTTACTCAGCCATCTAACCTTCCAGTATGTTACTCAGTCATCTAACCTTCCAGTGTGTTACTCAGTCATCTAAACCTTCCAGTATGTTACTCAGCCATCTAACCTTCCAGTATGTTACTCAGCCATCTAACCTTCCAGTATGTTACTCAGCCATCTAACCTTCCAGTGTGTTACTCAGCCATCTAACCTTCCAGTATGTTACTCAGCCATCTAACCTTCCAGTATGTTACTCAGCCATCTAACCTTCCAGTATGTTACTCAACCATCTAACCTTCCAGTATGTTACTCAGTCATCTAACCTTCCAGTGTGTTACTCAGTCATCTAACCTTCCAGTATGTTACTCAGTCATCTAACCTTCCAGTATGTTACTCAGCCATCTAACCTTCCAGCCAGCCAGTATGTTACTCAGCCATCTAACCTTCCAGTATGTTACTCAGCCATCTAACCTTCCAGTGTGTTACTCAGCCATCTAACCTTCCAGTATGTTACTCAGCCAACTAACCTTCCAGTATGTTACTCAGCCATCTAACCTTCCAGTATGTTACTCAGTCATCTAACCTTCCAGTGTGTTACTCAGTCATCTAACCTTCCAGTATGTTACTCAGTCATCTAACCTTCCAGTATGTTACTCAGCCATCTAACCTTCCAGTGTGTTACTCAGCCATCTAACCTTCCAGTATGTTACTCAGCCATCTAACCTTCCAGTATGTTACTCAGTCATCTAACCTTCCAGTGTGTTACTCAGTCATCTAACCTTCCAGTATGTTACTCAGCCATCTAATCCAGTGGTCCCCAACCTTTTGTAGGCTCTGGGTCACATTTATCATTGTAAACATAGTGGAGGGCGCCAAAACTTTGGGTCTACATTCAAGAAAAAATCTCATATATACTGTACAGTTATTTACAGTTTTAAGCGTCTAACTGTTACCAGTTACACACTTTTTACATTTACTCTTGGACAAGACTTGTGTATTTACCTCAGTACGAAGGCTGGCTCTCTCTCTGGTCCCGGTCTGGGGTAAATACACACGTTGTGTGCATGACAGTCGTATTAAGTTTTTACATATTTTCATTAGTTTCACTCTTACAAAGAATCCAAATTAATTCAAAATTTTCTAATAAACCCTTGAGGGCCCCATAATATGGTTCAGCGGACAACCATGGCGCCCGAGAACTACAGGCTGGGTACCACTGATCTAATCCACCAGTCTATTACTCAGTCATCCGACCTTCCAGTCTGTTAGTCATCAAAACAATGAGTCTTTTAATAACATGTCACCCAGCCAGCGTGTTATCCAACTAGCCTGTTACTTATCCATACAACCGAAGTCTGTTACCTATTTTAATAAACAGGCATTCTGCTACTTACCATGCAACTAGCCTTATCATTTCAGTCACACAGTCACCTAAACCATATGCAAGACCATTCACCCACTCAGTAACACTAAACCAGTCACCTACTCAGAAATAAAACCAAACCAGTCACCCACTCAGAAATAAAACCAAACCAGTTACCCACTCAGTAACAACACAAGACCAGTCGCCCACTCAGTAACAAAACCAGACCAGTCACCCACTCCCTAATAAAACCAGACCAGTCACCCACTCAGTAACAAAACCAGACCAGTCACTCACTCACTAGTAAAACCAGACCAGTCACCCACTCTGTAACAAAACCAGGCCAATCACTTTACCACAGCAGCGAAGTCTATTTTTTTTATAGTAACCCAAACACTATACGGTCTCTTATGCATAACATCAAGCAGTCACTGAACCGCAAGACCAACCAACCATTCAACATCTAAAACAACTAGTCCCTCAGCCATTATTGTATCCAGTCACGCAACCAATACCATAGCCAGTCACTCAGTCATTGAAATAGTCTGTTATTCAACCATACAAACAGTCAACTACCCAGTCAGAAAATAACTAGTCATTGAGTCACCTCAGGAACCAGATCTTAGAAAACACAACTAACTAGACAATCCTTTAACCATACACCGAACAGCCAGTTCCGGCAGGATTGATCCTAAGTCACAAGCACTTGAGTGAGGCAGCCTCACAACACTTGAGGAGTGAGGCAGCCTCACAACACTTGAGGAGTGAGGCAGCCTCACAACACTTGAGGAGTGAGTCAGCCTCACAATACTTGAAGAGTGAGGTAGGCTCACAATACTCGAGGAGTGAGGCAGCTTTACAATACTTGAGGAGTGAGGCAGCCTCACAACACTTGAGGAGTGAGGCAGCCTCAGAGTACTTGAGGAGTGAGGCAGCCTCAGAGCACTTGAGGAGTGAGGCAGCCTCAGAGCACTTGGGGAGTGTGGCAGCCTTACAATGCTTGAAGAGTGGGCAGTCTTACTACACTTGAGGAGTGAGACAGCCTCACAACACTTGAGGAGTGAGGCAGCCTCACAATACTTGAAGAGTGAGGTAGGCTCAAAATACTCGAGGAGTGAGGCAGCTTTACAATACTTGAGGAGTGAGGCAGCCTCACAACACTTGAGGAGTGAGGCAGCCTCAGAGCACTTGAGGAGTGAGGCAGCCTCAGAGCACTTGGGGAGTGTGGCAGCCTTACAATGCTTGAGGAGTGAGGCAGCCTCACAACACTTGAGGAGTGAGACAGCCTTAAAAAACTTCAGGAGTGAGGCAACCTCACAACACTTGAGGAGTGAGGCAGCCTCACAACACTTGAGGAGTGCGATAGCCTCACAAAACTTGAAGAGTGAGGCAGACTCACAACACTTGAGGAGTGAGGCAGCCTCACAAAACTTGAAGAGTGAGGCAGCCTTACAATACTTGAGGAGTTAGGCACCCTCACAATAATTCAAGAGTGAGGCAGCCTCAAAACACTTAAGGAGAGAGGCAGCCTTACAATACTTGAGGAGTGAGGCAGCCTCACAATACTTGAAGAGTGAGGCAGGCTCACAATACTTGAGGAGTGAGGCAGCCTCACAACATTTGAGGAGGGAGGCAGCCTCACAACACTTGAGGAGTGAGGCAGCCTCACAACACTTGAGGAGTGAGGCAACCTCACAACAATTGAGGCGTGAGGCAGCCTCACAACACTTGAGGAGTGAGTCAGCCTCACAACACTTGAGGAGTGAGGGAGCCTCACAACACTTGAGTGAGGCAGCCTTACAACACTTGAGGAGTGAGGCAGCCTTACAACACTTGAGGAGTGAGGCAGCCTCACAACATTTGAGGAGTGAGGCAGCCTCATAACACTTGAGGAGTGAAATAGCCTCACAACACTTGAGGAGTGAGAGAGCCTCACAACACATGAGGAGTGAGGCAGCCTTACAACGCTTGAGGAGTGAGGCAGCCCTTACATTACTTAAGGAGTGAGGCAGCCTCACAGTACTTGAGGAGTGAGGCAGTCTTACAATACTTGAGGGGTGAGACAGCCTCACGATGCTTGAGGAGTGAGACAGCCTCACAACACCTGAGGAGTGAGGCAGCCACACACCATTTGAGGTGTGAGGCAGCCTTACAACACTTGAGGAGTGAGGCAGCCTCACAATACTTGATGAGTGAGGCAGCCTCACAACACTTGAGGAGTGAGGCAGCCTCACAACACTTGAGGAGTGAGGCAGCCTCACAACACTTGAGGAGTGAGGCAGCCTCACAACACTTGAGGAGTGAGGCAGCCTCACAACATTTGAGGAGTGAGGCAGCCTCACAACACTTGAGGAGTGAGGCAGCTTTACAACACTTGAGGAGTGAGGCAGCCACACAATACTTGAGGAGTGAGACACCCTTACAACACTTGTCTGAGGCAACCTCACAATACTTCAGGAGGCAGCCTCACAATACTTGAGGAGTGAGACAGCCTCACAATACTTGAGGAGTGAGGCAGCTTTACAACACTTGAGGAGTGAGGCAGCCTCACAATACTTGAGGAGTGAGACAGCCTTATAACACTTGAGAAGTGAGGCAGCCTCACGACACTTGAGTGAGGCAGCCTCACAACACTTGAGGAGTGAGGCAGCCTCAGAGTACATGAGGAGTGAGGCAGCCTGAGAGCACGTGAGGAGTGAGGCAGCCTCAGAACACTTGGGGAGTGTGGCAGCCTTACAATGCTTGAGGAGTGAGGGAGCCTCACACCACTTCAGGAGTGAGACAGCCTTGCAAAACTTGAGGAGTGAGGCAGCCTCACAACACTTGAGGAGTGAGGCAGCCTCACAACACTTGAGGAGTGCGATAGCCTCAGAATACTTGAAGAGTGAGGCAGACTCACAAAACTTGAGGAGTGAGGCAGCCTCACAAAACTTGAAGAGTGAGGCAGCCTTACAATACTTCAGTGAGGCAGCCTCAAAATTCTATGAAGAGTGAGGCAGCCTCACAACACTTAAGGAGTGAGGAAGCCTTACAATACTTGAGTAGTGAGGCAGCTTTACAATACTTGAGGAGTGAGGCAGCCTCACAGTACTTGAGGAGGGAGGCAGCCTCACATCATTTGAAGAGTGAGGCAGCCTCACAATACTTGAGGAGTGAGGCAGCTTCACAGCACTTGAGGAGTGAGGCAGCCTCACAATACTTGAGGAGTGAGGCAGCTTTACAATACTTGAGTAGTGAGGCAGCCTTACGATACTTGAGGAGTGAGGCAGACTCACAACATTTGAGGAGTGAGGCAGCCTCACAACACTTTTAGAGTGAGGCAGCCTCACAACACTTGAGGAGTGAGGCAGCCTCACAACACTTGAGGAGTGAGTCAGCCTCACAACACTTGAGGAGTGAGGCAGCCTCACAACACTTGAGGAGTGAGGCAGCCTTACAACACTTGAGGAGTGAGGCAGCCTTACAACAATTGAGGAGTGAGGCAGCCTCACAACATTTGAGGAGTGAGGCAGCCTCATAACACTTGAGGAGTGAGAGAGCCTCACAACACATGAGTGAGGCAGCCTTACAACGCTTGAGGAGTAAGGCAGCCCTTACAATACTTAAGGAGTGAGGCAGCCTCACAATACTTGAGGAGTGAGGCAGTCTTACAATACTTGAGGAGTGAGGCAGCTTCACAACATTTGTGGAGTGAGGCAGCCTCACAACACTTGAGGAGTAAAACAGTCTCACAACACTTGAGGAGTGAGACAGCCTCACAACACTTGAGGAGTGAGGCATCTTTACAGCACTTGAGGAGTGAGGCAGCCTTACAATACGTAAGTAATGAGGTAGTCTTAAAATACTTGAAGAGTGAGGCAGCCACACAATACTTGAGGAGTGAGACAGCCTTACAACACTTGAATGAGGCAACATCACATTACTTCAGGAGGCAGCCTCACAATACTTGAGTGAGGCAGCCTTATAACACTTGAGAAGTGAGGCAGCCTCATGACACTTGAGTGAGGCAGCCTCACAACACTTGAGGAGTGAGGCAGCCTTGCAATACTTAAGGAGTGAGGCAGCCTCACGACACTTGAGTGAGGCAGCCTCACAATACTTGAGGAGTGAGACAGCCTTATAACACTTGAGAAGTGAGGCAGCCTCACGACACTTGAGTGAGGCAGCTTCACGACACTTGAGTGAGGACAGCCTCACATTACTTCAGGCGTGAGGCAGCCTTACAATACTTGAGTGAGGCAGCCTCACAATACTTGAGAAGTGAGGTAGCCTCACAACACTTGTGGAGTGAGGCACCCACACAACACTTGAGTAGTGAGGCAGCCTCACAGCATTTCTATGAGGTGCTAAGAACCCTTGAACCCACTTGAGGAGGAGACAGCTCAGGAGTGAGGCAGCCTCACAACACTGAGGAGTGAGGCAGCCTCACAACACTTGGAGGAGTGAGACAGCCTCACATTGGAAGAGTGAGGCAGCCTCACAAACTTGAGGAGTGAGGCAGCCTCTAAACTTGAAGAGTGGAGGCAGCCTTACACACTTGGAGTGAGGCAGCCTCACAATACGAAGAGAGGCAGCCTCACAACACTTGAGGAGGAGGCAGCCTTTACACAGGAGGAGGCAGCCTCACAACACTTGAGGAGGAGGCAGCCTCAAAACTTGAGGAGTGAGGCAGCCTTACAATACTTGAAGGAGAGGCAGCCTCACAGCTTGAGGAGTGAGGCAGCCTCACAACATTTGAGGAGGAGGCAGCCTACAACACTTGAGGAGGAGGCGCCTCTAACACTTGAGGAGTGAGGCAGCTCACAACATTTGAGGAGTGAGGCAGCCTCACAACACTTGAGGAGTAGCGACACCAGAATACTTGAGGTGAGGCAGCCCTGGCCACTTAAGGAGGAGGCAGCCTACAACATTTGAGGAGTGAAGCGCCACAATACTTGAGAGTGAGGCAGCCTCACAACATTGGAGGAGTAGCAGCCTACAACATTGGAGGAGTGGCTTACACATTTTGAGGAGGAGGCAGCCTCACAACACTTGAGGAGGAGGCAGCCTCACAACACTGAGGAGTGGCAGCCTCACAACACTTGGAGTGAGGCAGCCTCACAACACTTGAGGAGTGAGGCAGCCTCACAATGCTGAGGGAGAGAGCGCTCACAACACTTGAGGAGGAGGCAGCCTTACAACATTTGAGAGTGAGGCAGCCTCACAACATTTGAGGAGGAGGCAGCCTCACAACATTTGAGGAGTGAGGCAGCCTCATAACACTTGAAGAGGAAGCGCCTCACAACACTTGAGGAGTGAGACAGCCTCACAACACTTGAGGAGGAGGCAGCCTTACAACACTTGGAGGAGGAGGCAGCCTTACACATGAAGGAGGAGGCAGCCTCCAACTAATGGAGGAGGAGACAGCCTCACAACACTTGAGGAGTGAGGCAGCCTACACATTTTGAGGAGTGACAGCTGTAATACTTAAGGAGTGAGGCAGCCTCACAATACTTGAGGGGTGAGGCAGCCTCACGATACTTGAGGAGGAGACAGCCTCACAGAACCTGAGGGAGGAGGCAGCCACACTTGAGGGAGGAGGCAGCCACACAACATTTGAGGAGGAGGCAGCCTTGCAACACTTGAGGAGTGAGGCAGCCTCACACACTGAAGAGTGAGGCAGCCTCACAATACTTGGAGGAGGAAGCCACAACATTTGTGGAGGAAGCACAACACTTGAGGAGGAGACAGCCAACATGATGAGGTGTTCAACACTTGAGGAGTGAGGCAGCCTCACAACACTTGAGGAGTGAGGCAAGCCTCACAACACTTGAGGAGGAGGCAGCCTCACACATTTGTGGGAGTGAGCCAGCTCACAACACTTGAGGAGTGAGGCAGCCTTGATACTTGAGGAGGAAGCCTTAAACTTGAGTGAGGCAGCCTCACAATTGAGGATGGAGGCCCACAACACTTGAGGAGGAGAAGCCCACAATACTTGGAGAGGAGGCAGCCTCACACATTTGAGGGAGGAGGCAGCCTCACAATACTTGAGGAGGAGGCAGCCTTACACATTTGGAGGAGGAGGCAGCCTCACAGCATTTGAGGAGTGAGGCAGCTCACAACATTTGAGGAGTGAGGCAGCCTCACAACACTTGGAGGAGGGACAGCCTCACAACACTTGGGAGGAGGCAGCCTCACAACACTTGAGAGAGGCAGCCTTACAACACTTGAGGAGTGAGGCAGCCTCACAACACTTGAGGAGTGAGGCAGCCTCACAACACTTGAGGAGGAGGCAGCCCTAACATTTGAGGAGTGAGGCAGCCTCAACACTTGAGGAGTGAGGCAGCCTCACAATACTTGAGGAGTGAGGCCCCACAGCACTTGGAGGAGTGAGGCAGCCAACACTTGAGGAGTGAGGCAGCCCACAACACTGAGAGTGAGGCAGCCTTACAACATGAGGAGGAGGCACATACATACTTGAGGAGTGAGGCAGCCTCACACAATTTGGAGGAGTGAGGCAGCCTCACAACACTTGAGGGAGGCAGCCTCACAACACTTGAGGAGTGAGGCAGCCTCACAACACTTGAGGAGTGAGGCAGCCTCACAACACTTGAGAGAGGCAGCCTTACAACACATGAGGAGTGAGGCAGCCTTACACACTTGGAGGAGGAGGCAGCCTCACAACATTTGAGGAGTGAGGCAGCCTCACAACACTTGAGGAGTGAGGCAGCCTTACAACACTTGAGGAGTGAGGCAGCCTCACAATACTTGAGAGTGAGGCAGCCTCACAACACTGAGGAGTGAGGCAGCCTCTACAACACTTGAGGAGGAGGCAGCCTTACAATACTTGAGGAGGAGGCCTCACAACATTTGAGGAGGAGGCAGCCTCACACCTGCTTGAGGAGTGAGGCAGCCTCACAACACTGAGGAGTGAGGCAGCCTCACAACACTTGAGGAGTGAGGAAGCCTCACAATACTTGAGGAGTGAGGCAGCCTCACATTTAGAGGAGGGAGGCCTCACACCTGAGGAGGAGGCAGCCTCACACCAGGAGGGAGGCAGCCTCACACCATTTGGAGGAGTGAGGCAGCCTTGCAAACTTGAGGAGGAGGCAGCCTCACAATACTTGAAGAGGAGGCAGCCTCACACACTTGGAGGAGGAGGCAGCCTCACAACATGGAGGAGGCAGCCTCCAACACTTGAGGAGTGAGACAGCCTCACAACACTTGAGGAGTGAGGCAGCCTCACAACACTTGAGGAGTGAGGCAGCCTCACAACACTTGAGGAGGAGGCAGCTCACTTGAGGAGTGAGGCAGCCTTACAATACTTGAGGAGTGAGCAGCCTCACAACACGGAGGAGGCAGCCTCACAAACTTGAAGAGTGAGGCAGCCTCACAATACTTGAGGAGGGAGGCAGCCTTCAACATTTGGAGAGTGAGGCAGCCTCACACTTGAGGAGTGAGGCAGCCTACAATACTTGAGGAGGAGGCAGCCTCACACATTTGAGGAGGAGGCAGCCTCACAATACTTTGAGGTGAGGCAGCCACAACACTTGAGGAGTGAGGCGCCTTACAATACTTGAGGGTGAGGCAGCCTCACACTCTTGAGGTGAGGCAGCCTCACAATACTTGAGGTGGAGGCAGCCCACAACACTTGAGGAGTGAGGCAGCCTCACACACGCAGAGTGAGGCAGCCTCTGCCAAACTTGAGGAGGAGGCAGCCTCACACACTTGAAGAGTGAGGCAGCCTAACACTTGGAGGAGGCAGCCTCACAAATACTTGAGGAGGAGGCAGCTTCACAACACTTTGAGGAGTGAGGCAGCCTCTAACACTTGAGGAGGAGGCAGCCTCAACATTTGGAGGAGTGAGGCAGCCACCTACTTTAGGAGGAGGCCCTCACAACACTTGAGGAGTGAGGCAGCCTCACAACATTTGAGGAGTGAGGCAGCCTCCTACACTTGAGAGAGGCAGCCTCACAACACTTGAGGAGGAGGCAGCCTTACACTTGAGGAGGAGGCAGCCTCAAACATTTGAGGAGGTGGCCTGCTTAGAGTGAGGCAGCCTCACAACTTGAGGAGGCAGCCTCACAACACTTGAGAGGCAGCCTATTAAGAGGAGGCAGCCACAATGCATGAGGAGGAGGCAGCTCACAATTTGAGGAGGAGGCAGCCTCACAACATTTGATGAGGACAGCTCACAATACTTGAGGAGTGAGGCAGCCCATAACACTTGAGGAGTAAGCAGCCTCACAACATTTAGAGTGGGGCAGCCTCACAACACTTGAGGAGGAGGCAGCCTCAACACTGAGAGAGGCAGCCTCACACATGAGGAGTGAGGCAGCCTCACAACACTTGAGAGGAGGAGGCCTACACGACTTGGAGGAGTGAGGCCTCTACAACACTTGATGAGAGGCAGCCTCACAACACTTGAGGAGTGAGGCAGCTCATTACCAATTGGAGAGGCAGCCTAACACTTGAGGAGGAGGCAGCCTCACACTTTGAGTGCCTCACAACACTTGAGGAGAGGCAGCCTCACAACACTTGAGAGGAGGCAGCCTTACATGAGGAGTGAGGCAGCCTCCCACAAACTTGAGGAGTGAGGCCTCACAATACTTAAGGAGGAGGCAGCCCAAATGAGGGGTGAGACAGCCTCTGACATTGAGGAGGACAGCCTCACAACACTTGAGGAGTGAGGCAGCCTGAGGAGGAGGCAGCCTCACACCATTTGAGGAGGAGCAGCCTTGCAACTTTGAGGAGGAGGCAGCCTCACAATACTTGAGAGTGAGGCAGCCTCACACTTGAGGAGGAGGCAGCCTCAACATTTGAGGAGTGAGGCAGCCTCACAACACTTGAGGAGGAGACAGCCCAACACTTGAGGAGTGAGGCAGCCTCACAACACTTGAGGAGGAGGCAGCCTCACACCAGGAGTGAGGCAGCCACAACACTTGAGGAGGAAGGCAGCCTCACACTGAGAGTGAGGCAGCCTTACACACTTGAGGAGGAGCAGCCTCACAACATTTGAGGAGGAGGCAGCCTCCAACTGAGGAGTGAGGCAGCCTCACAATACTTGAAGGAGGCAGCCTCCTAAGGAGTGAGGCAGCCTCACAATACTTGAGGAGTGAGGCAGCCTCCTGAGGAGGAGTAGCCTCACAATACTTGAGCAGCATAACATTTGAGGAGGAGGGCTTAACACATTTGAGGAGTGAGGCAGCCTCACAGGAGTGAGGCAGCCTCACAATACTTGAGGAGTGAGGCAGCCTCACAACACTTGAGGTGAGGCAGCCTCACAACACTTGAGGAGTGAGACAGCCTCACAACACTTGAGGTGAGGCAGCCTCACAACACTTGAGGAGTGAGGCAGCCTCACAACACTTGAGGAGTGAGGCAGCCTTACAATACATAAGTAATGAGGCAGCCTTACAATACTTGATGAGTGAGGCAGCCTCACAATACTTGAGGAGTGAAGCAGCCTCACAACACTTGAGGGAGGCAGCCTCACAACACTTGAGAGTGAGGCAGCCTTGCAGCTGCAAGAGTGAGGCAGCCTCACAATACTTGAGAGTGAGGCAGCCTTACCTTGAGAGAGTGAGGCAGCCTCCCACGACACTTGAAGTGAGGCAGCCTCACGACACTTAGTGAGCAGCCTCACAATACTTGAGGAGTAGGCAGCCTTGCAATACTTAGTGAGGCAGCCTCACAATACTTGAGAAGTGAGGCAGCCTCACAATGCCTGAGGAAGTGAGGCAGCCTCACAACACTTGAGGAGTGAGGCAGCCATACAACACTTGAGGAGTGGGACAGCCTTCCAAAACTTGAGGTGAGGCAGCCTCACAACACTTGAGGAGTGAGGCAGCCTCACAACACTTGAGGAGTGCGACAGCCTCAGAATACTTGAAGAGTGAGGCAGCCTCACAAAACTTGAAGAGTGAGGAGCCTTACAATACTTAGTGAGGCAGCCTCACAATACTTGAGGAGTGAGGCAGCCTCACAACACTTGAGGAGTGAGGCAGCCTTATAATACTTGAGGTGAGGCAGCCTCACAATACTTGAGAGTGAGGCAGCCTCACAACACTTGAGGAGTGAGGCAGCACAAATCTTGAGGAGTGAGGCAGCCTCACAGTATGAGAGGTGAGGCAGCCTCACAACATTTGAGAGTGAGGCAGCCTCACAACATTGAGTGAGGCAGCCTCACAACACGAGGAGTGAGGCAGCCTCACAACACTGAGGTGAGGCAGCCTCACAACACTTGAGGTGAGGCAGCCTTACAGCACTTGAGGCAGCCTCACAACATTTGAGGGAGTGAGGCAGCCTCCTAACACTGAGGAGTGCAACAGCCTCAGAATACTTGAGGTGAGGCAGCCTCACAACATTTGAGAGTGAGGCAGCCTCACACCACTTGGAGGTGAGGCAGCCTCCTAGCACTTAGGAGTGAGGCAGCCTCACAACCTTGAGGAGTGAGACAGCCTCAGAGCACCTGAAAATTGAGACAGCCTCACAACACGAGGTGAGGCAGCAATAATTAGGAAGTGAGGCAGTCTTACAATACTTGAGGGTGAGACAGCCTCACGATACTTAGTGAGACAGCCTCACAACACCTGAGAGTGAGGCAGCCTCACAATAGCGAGAGTGAGGCAGCCACACACCATTTGAGGTGAGGCAGCCTTGCAACACTGAGGAGTGAGGCAGCCTCACAATACTTGAGGAGTGAGGCAGCCTCACAACAGTGAGGAGTGAGGCAGCCTACAACACTTGAGGAGTGAGACAGCCTCACAACACTTGAGGAGTGAGACAGCCTCACAACACTTGAAGAGTGAGGCAGCCTTACACACTTGAGAGTGAGGCAGCCTCACAATACTTGAGGAGTGAGGCAGCCTCACAACACTTGAGAGTGAGGCAGCCTACAACACTTGAGGAGGAGGCAGCTGCACTTGAGGAGTGAGGCAGCCTCAAAACATTTGAGGAGGAGGGGCAGCTCACAACACTTGAGGGAGTGAGGCAGCCTCACAACACTTGAGTGAGGCAGCCTCAAACACTTGAGGAGTGAGGCAGCCTACACTTTTAGGAGGAGGCAGCTCACAACATTTGAGGAGTGAGGCAGCCCACAACACTTGAGGAGTGACAGCCTCACAATACTTGAAGCATGCAGCCTCACAACACGAGAAGGAGGCAGCCTTACAATACTTGAGGAGTGAGGCAGCCTCACAATACTTGAGGGAGGAGGCAGCCTGCAACACTTGAGGAGGAGGCAGCCTTACAATACTTGAGGAGTGAGGCAGCCTTACAATACTGGAGGAGGCAGCCTCACATTGGAGGAGTGAGGCAGCCTCACAACACTTGAGGAGGAGGCAGCCTCACAACACTGAGGAGGAGTGAGGCAGCCTCACAACATTTGGAGGAGGAGGCAGCCTCACAACACTTGAGGAGTGAGGCAGCCTCAAAACACTTGAGGAGTGAGGCAGCCTCACAACATTTGGAGGAGGAGGCAGCCTTACAATACTTGAGGAGGAGGCAGCCTCACAACACTTGAGGAGTGAGGCAGCCTGCCAACACTTGAGAGAGGCAGCCTTAAACAAAGAGGAGGCAGCCTCACAATACTTGAGGAGTGAGGCAGCCTCACAACACTTGAGGAGTGAGGCAGCCTTACAATACTTGAGGAGGAGGCAGCCCACATTTGGAAGGTGAGGCAGCCTCACAACACTTGAGGAGGAGGCCACAAATATTTAGGAGGAGACAGCCTCACAACACTTGAGGAGTGAGGCAGCCTCACAATACTTGAGGAGTGAGGCAGCCCACAACACTTGGAGGAGGAGGCAGCCTTACACAGTTGGAGGATGAGGCAGCCTTACAATACTTGAGGAGGAGGCAGCCTCACAACATTTGAGTGAGGCAGCCTCACACTACTTGAGGAGTGAGGCAGCCTCACAACACTGAGGAGTGAGGCAGCCTCACAAAATTGGAGAGAGGCAGCCTTACAACATGAGGAGGAGGCAGCCTCACAACACTTGAGGAGTAGGGAGCCTCACAACATTGGAAGGAGAGGCAGCCTCACAACATTTGAGGAGAGGGAGGCAGCCTAACAACACTTGAAGAGGAAGAGCCTCACAACACTTGAGGAGTGAGACAGCCTCACAACACTTGAGAGGTGAGGCAGCCTTACAACACTTGAGGAGTGAGGCAGCCTTACAATACTTGGGAGTGAGGCAGCCTCACAATACTTGAGGAGGAGACAGCCTCACAGCACCTGAGGAGTGAGACAGCCTCCAACACTTGAGGAGTGAGGCAGCCTTCCAATACTTAAGGAGTGAGGCAGCCTCACAATACTTGAGGAGTGAGGCAGCCTCACAACACTTGAGGAGTGAGGCACCTCACAATATTTGAAGAGTGAGCCTCACAACATTTGAGGAGGAGGCAGCCTCACAATACTTGGAGGAGGCAGCCTCACAATACTTGAGGAGTGAGGCAGCCTCAACTACTTGGAGGAGGAGGCAGCTTCACAACATTGAGAGGAGGAGGCAGCCTCACAACACCTTGAGGGAGTGAGGCAGCCTCAACACTTGAGGAGTGAGGCAGCTCACAATACTTGGAGAGAGGCAGCCTCACAACACTTGAGGAGTGTGAGGCAGCCTTACAACATTCTAAAGGAGGAGGCAGCCTCACAACATTTGAGGAGTGAGGCAGCCTTACAATGCTTCTTGAGGAGTGAGCAGCTCTTACAATACTTGAGGAGTGAGGCAGCCTCACAACACTTGGAGGATGGCAATCTCAAACTTGGAGGAGGCAGCCTCACAACATGGAGGAGTGAGGCAGCCTCACAACACTTGGAAGGTGAGGCAGCCTCACAACACTTGAGGAGTGAGGCAGCCACAACACTTGAGGAGTGAGGCAGCCTCACAATACTTGAGTGAGGCAGCCTCACAACATTTGGAGGATGGAGGCAGCCTTACAACACTTGAGGAGTGAGGCAGCCCACAACACTTGAGGAGTGAGCAGCCTCACAATGCTTGGAGGAGTGAGACAGCCCACAACACTTGGAGTGAGGCAGCCTCACAATACTTGAGGAGGCAGCCTCACAATACTTGAGGGTTGAGGCAGCCTTGAATATTTGAGAAGTGAGGCAGCCTCACAACACTTTGAGTGAGGCAGCCTCACAACTACTGAGGAGTGAGGCAGCCTAATACTTGAGGAGGTGAGGCAGCCTCACATTTGAGGAGGAGGCAGCCTCACGATACTTGAGGAGTGAGGCAGCCTTACAATACTTAAGGAGTGAGGCAGCCTCACAACACTTGAGGAGTGAGGCAGCTGTAATGAGACAAGTCTCACTAGAAGAAGATTGCATATAGGTAGAATATTGATAGTATAAGAGTATAAAGAGGAGATGTTGGTAGCGTGGCCGTGATAGTTATTTGATGATGAATTTACACTTATCGTATTTTATATATGTCAATACACATCTATTACGTCTTAAGGGCGACTTCTCAAACACTGCTTCGTTACAACTCTTTATTAATTACGAACATGACATGGACACATTAATAACACCTTCTATTGAAGTTACTAGGGCATTATATTTACGTTACTAGGACATCATATTACGTTACTAGACACTCTGATTCTCGGACACGAACATGAAATGAATACACTTCCCACGTAAGTAACTCATCCCATGGAAAGCTCTGACAAAACCTCACGTGACCTAGGGGAGGCCTAGCAGGTGGTCCTGGGTTGTCTCTATGGGAGACTGCTTAGCTGGGCACCGGTGTGTCGAGAGCAACTCGCTCTGACCGGAGGCGACCGGAGGAAGCTTCACCGGCCCCTGACTTCTCGAGCAGGACTGGGGGCGGTAGCTGGACCTTCTGGTTACAAGACACACTCTCTCTCTCTCTCTCTGTCTGCAGAGGAGGACTAGATCCTATATATTGGGAGACCAGCCGTCAGGTTGAGCTGATCGGGGGCGGGCGAAGGTCTCCTTACATTTGCCCTCGCTAATGTTGGGTCAGGTCTGGACTTTTGAGACTATAGGTTGTATATTCTGGAGAAATCTTCAGATGGGGCCGTGTGACATGAGAGGCCCTGGTTGATTTGTGGCCCTTGACTTGGGTTGCGAGGGTTAAATTGACCTGGCTAATGTGAGGTCAGGTCTGGACTTCTTCTGGGATGTAGGTTATTGTGTATATTGGGAGAGAGTGGGCAGGTGCCTTCTTACATGTTTGTTGGGGCCGTGTGACATGGGAAGGGGAGCCTGGCTGATTTACAACCAGTGGTCAGCCGCTAGAGTTACCCTACACTTGACCTCCCTAATGTCGGGTCAAGTCTGGACTGTTTCTGAGATGTAAGCTGTGTTCTGACAACCCATCACTACACAGCCTCACAACACTTGAGGAGTGAGGCAGCCTCACAACATTTGAGGAGTGAGGCAGCCTCACAACACTTGAGGGAGGCAGCCTCACAACACTTGAGGAGTGAGGCACCACAACACTTGAGGAGTGAGGCAGCCTTACAACACTTGAGGAGTAAGGCAGCCTTACAATACATAAGTAATGAGGCAGCCTTACAATACTTGAGAGTGAGGCAGCCACACAATACTTGGAGGAGGCAGCCTCAAAATTTGAATGAGGCAGCCTCACATTACTTGAGGAGGCAGCCTCACAACACTTGAGGAGTGAGGCAGTTTCAACACTTGAGGAGTGAGACAGCCTCACAACACTTGAGGAGTGAGGCAGCCTCACAACACTTGAGGGGTGAGGCATCTCACAATACTTGAGGGGTGAGGCAGCCTCACAATATTTGGAGGAGTGAGGCAGCCTTACAACACTTGAGTGAGGCAGCCTCACACATGGAGGAGTGAGGCAGCCTCACAACATTTGAGGAGTGATAGGCAGCCTCACAACACTTGAAGAGTGAGACAGCCTCATAACACTTGAGGAGTGAGACAGCCTCACAACGCTTGAGGAGTAGTGAGCCAGATTCACAACACTTGAGGAGTGAGACAGCCTCACAACACTTGAGGAGTGAGGCACCTTACATCACTTGGAGGAGGCAGCCTCACAACACTTGGAGGAGTGAGGGCGTCACAACACTTGAGGAGTGAGGCAGCCCTTACATCACTTGGAGTGAGGCAGCCTCACAATACTTGAGGGTGAGACAGCTCACAACACTTGAGGGGTTAGAGCGCTCACAATACTTGAGGAGGAGACAGCCTACAACACCTGGAGGGGTTGAAGCCTCACACATGGAAAGTGAGGCAGCCTCACAACACTTGAGGAGTGAGGCAGCTCACGACACTTGGAGGGAGGCAGCTCAACAACCTTGAGGAGTGAGGCAGCCTTGCAATACTTGAGGAGGAGGCAGCCTCACAACACTTGAGGACTGAGGCAGCCTCACAATGCTGAGGTGGGACAGTTATAACTGCTTGAAGTGAGGCAGGCTCACGCCAGAGTGAGGCAGCCTCCCGACACTTGGTGAGGCAGCTCACAATACTTGAGGAGTGAAGCAGCTTACAATATTTGAGGTGGAGGCAGCCTCACAACACTTGAGGTGAGGCAGCCTCACAAAGCTTGAGGTGTGAGGCAGCCTCACAACATGAGGTGAGACAGCCTCACAACACTTGAGGTGAGGCAGCCTCACAACACTTGAGGTGGGGACAGCCTCACAACACTTGAGAGTGAGACAGCCTCACAACACTTGGAGTGAGGCAGCCTCCTGCTGCACAGGTGAGGCAGCCTTACCAACCGCTAGGGGTGAGGCAGCCTTACAACACCTGGTGAGGCAGCCTCACATTAGCTGATAGGGAGGTCAGCCTCATCCGCAGGGTGTGAGGCAGCCTCACAACACTTGAGGGTGAGGCATTCTCCAGAAACTTGAGGAGTGGATAGCCTCACAACATGAGGTGAGGACAACCTCACACACTCTTGGGGTGAGGCAGCCTCCAAAACTTGAGGGTGAGACAGCCTCACAACACTTGACAGTGAGCTGCCTCACAGCATGACAGTGAGGCTGCCTCACAACACTTGAGGAGGAGTGGGACAGCCTCACAACACTTAAGAGTGAGACAGCCTCACAACACTTGAAGTGAGACAGCCTCACAACACTTGAGGAGTGGAGTCAGCCTCACAACCATTTGAGGAGTGAGGCAGCCACATCCTTAGGTGAG
>NW_024710827.1:0-13337 GCF_018991925.1 Homarus americanus | reverse complement strand
GCCGTTAGGAATATTAGTACAGGCGTTGAGGACGGAGTAGGTTATCTGATCATCCCCAGGAGAGGTGTCTTTTCTAGAGCGACGAGCACTGTCAAGCTCGAACTGTGTGATGGGATGATCAGTGGGGGCAGGGGAGGTAAGAGCAGCACGAACAACAGGCTCAGACGCATCGATGCGAGCCTGCACTGCCTCCTGCATTGGATCTGGAAGTGCCTCAGGGGAGGAAGCTCGTGCCCAGTCCTCCATTAAAGAGCAGGCAAGGGAGGCGGGGTCAGGGTGGGGAGGAGGCCTCCGACGAGTACCCCGTATAGCATTAATCCGATTCCATACATAAGAGGGTGACGACTGGAACGATAGAGACCCCGTGAAGGATAGCCAGTCCGCCTCACGTATCCGACGGCGCTCCTGAGTTGCAAAGGAGCACCAATTTTTGAAGTCTTCCCAGTCCTCTGGAGACCGAGACCTCTGTATGGCAGAGTGGAGATCACGGGTTACCTGCCGGAGATGTCTCATGGCAGGGATACGATACCAGTAGTTGGTGGCACTTCTGGGGTGACGGGGAGGGCGTGGAGGGGTAGCGCGATTGACAGAGTCATACACGGCATCAACAAAATCAGCGCTGTAAGAGTCAAGGGACTGAGGGACAACATAGGAATCCGCCCAGGTAGAAAGGTATTGGGTAAAGGAAGGAACAGCATCTTGTGTGAGACGAAGGCGAGGGGATCGATAAGGAGTTGATGTTTGCAGACGGTAGGATGAAAGGAGGTATGACCGTTCAATAGTAAGCCAACATCAAGGAAACTATGGGGGAGGCGAGTAGGATCGTCAGGACAAAGAAAGCGAACATCATCATCCCCATTAAGAAACTGTGAGAGATGTGATCCGTTAAGGGTACATGGAGTGGGATGATCCGGAGTAAGAGTGGGATGGCGGGCATTAAAGTCGCCAAGAACAATAGTGGGAACCCCATCATGGAGGTCGTGAAGAACCTGGGGGTCCAGAGAATCACTCTTGAAATGAACATTGACTACACGAAGGGTCCGGTCACCAAGAGTAAGGGAGACAGAAAGTATTTCAGACGGGGGTCCATGTGAGTCAGGTGAAGGGAGACGAACAGATGGAATGGTGTTACGCACAAGGGTGAGGAGGCCACGAGCCTGCCCACGGTACCGAGGCAGGGTGTAAACAGTATAGCCAGAGAGGCGGAGTGGAGTAACATCGTCTGTGATGGTTTCCTGAAGTAGAGCAACATCTACTTGATGGCAGAGCACAAACTGGGCGAGGTCTGTCCGGCGAGGTCTAAGTCCCTGGATGTTCCATTGTAAGAAGAGGAGGGAACGGCCTCCGGTGTGAGATGAGTCGGAGGGGCTAGACAGGGCTCCAGAGGAGGTACCAAATTCTGTTGAGAGAAATGGAGAGGGAGGAGTGGGAGAGCGAGGGATGGATCCTCCATCTCGGGAGATGGAAGGAGGCGGGTCATCAGGGCTTGCAAAGTGCGCCCCTGTTGGGTCAGGGTGTCCAGAATGAGTTGTTGTTGCCTCTGCAATGTCGCAATTGTTTTCACAAACAAGTCGAGCTGGGCAGAGAGAAGGTTGATTTGCTTGGAGTGGCGATCCAGACGGAGAGTGATTGTTTCCATAGAACCAACTTGGTGTACCTGTGCAGGAGCTGGAGGTGGCAGCGAGGATTGCCGAGGGCCCGACTGGGCATGTGGTGGTGGTAGCGACGGAGAGGGACGGTGAGGGTTCAGTTGAGTAAGAGGTGGTGGTGCTGGTGAGAGACAGCGGGGGTCCGGGTGGGCAGGAGATGGTGGTGACTGTGTGGCAGGGCCGGCAACGACCTTGTTCCAAGAACGGTAGGGAGAGGCAGGGAGGGGAGAAAGGATGGGTGGTAGGGGTGATAGGGGGGATGGTAGAGGAGAGGAGACCAATGGGAAATCCTTGGTGGATGGAAGAGGCAGTGGTGGATAGGATTGAGGTTTGGTTGACAGGGTCTTCGTCAGAGACGAGGGCGGTGGTACAAGGTAAGTTTTCCCCGGGCGAGTGCCAGGACGCTGTGGGCAATTGGCATTCCAGGCGTGGTGACTGCCATGGCAATTGACGCACCGTGGAATAACTGGGATTTTGTTCTGAATTTTCGATTTGCATTCCACTGTTTCGTGAGGACCTGCACAGAAACCGCAGGCGACCATCCTCGTGCACTCCCAGGTGCGGTGTTTCCACGATTGGCAACGACCACAGATTTTCGGGGTTCCGATAAATCGGTCGAGAGGACAGTTGTGAATTGGTCCTACATTCACCTTCGGAGGGAGGGGGCCCACCCACCAGCCGATGAGTTCGTTGGATGGACGCTTGGAGACCGGGTTGATGCGGCGTTCCATGTCCAGTAGTTGTGGGAGAAGAGGGCGAAGATCGTCGATAGGGATCTCCCAGGGTACGTGGCGAACCATTACCTTGGTACGACGAGTTTCTGGGGTGATGATGGTGAATTTCAGCATCACCTCCCCCTGGGGAGCAGGAAAGCCCACCTGAGTGAGCAGGCGTACCGTCTCGTCCATTTGTGTGGTGACTATCACGGCTGTGGGACCTCGGCGGAGGCGAAGTGTTGAGTCCTGAAGTGGAGAGCAGTGACGGAAGAACCAGGTCGTCCGTGTGCTCAGAGGCAAGTCCCGAGGGAAGGCGAGACGACGAAGGCGCGACGGGGCAGGGAGACAAAGGGAATCCCCTATGTCCATCGTCGGCGGAGGGTCGGTCATTGAGCCACATGTAGGCTCACTTGGGGACCCTGATGACAGGAGTCCACCCTCTACAGCCCCAGAAGGGGTGCAAGGGGGAGCCGTGGCCCCTGCTGGAGACCCTGACTTCTGAGGTTTCTGCTTCTTCTTTGACGTGTCTTCAAGAAGAAAGTCGTCAGCATCACTGTCACCTACTGCCGCCGTTTCCAACGAACGGGAGCGTTTAACGGCGGGCATAGGGCACGTTGGCAACACTGCAGTCAGGTGGAGTGGTAATGACGTCACCGCTACGTCACACTGTCACATTGCGCATGCGCAAACTTGAAAACTTTGCTCAGAGGGATCGGGTGGTAGGACCAGATGTTTTATCCCCAAAAAATGACCAAGTCCAAAAGTAAAAAAAAATATATGCCACTGTGCTGATAACTGGGTCTTACTATAGTTGTCTGCACAGGCTGGGATTGGTAGACTCGCTGAATTCGTCAGAAATACGAATTTTAAGGAGCAGTCTCATACAGCCTTTCTTGACACTACGCACGCATGCGCGTTCCTCAGGTTACAGTTTTCTTAAAGATGAATTTACTTGTGAATAAAAAGTAAAAATAGTTAAAAAAAACGGGGGGGGATTTTTTCTGCATGTCGACTAAAGTTTGTGTCAGTTACTTTGAAGAATTTTAAATTACTCCTCAAAGGAACACGAGAGCACTTCATATCTTGAGGGTTTTTTCCGCCTTTGATACTCACATACGAGCATAGAGCCATCACATTATAAAGATCTACGCCCCAAAAAATTCTTGAAAAATACTTCGAAACATTATTATTATTATTATTATTATCATTATTATTATTATTATTATTTAGAGTGATTACTTTCCATTATCATGACACTCACACTCAATCACTCAATCGCACTCACTCACTCACTCACCCGGGACGTCAGATCTGTAGACACCCTTACCAGACCTGACAAATGCCTCTACCTTCAAGTTGTCTCATTGGGACTGTACTTCCATTACCTCCCACTGGCCTCCTTCAGCCACCTCTCACCGGGCCAATTTCAGCCACCTCCTACCACCACCACCCCTTGGCCACCTCCTACCACCACCCCTTGGCCACCTCTCACCACCTACCTCGGGCCGCCTCCTACCACCACCCCTTGGCCACCTCTCACCACCTCCCTCGGGCCACCTCTCGCCACCTTGCCCGGGCCACCTCCCATCACCTCAAGTCGTTCCATCTCGTCTGTGGTCATCGCCTAAGTCGTCTGGTCTTGTTTTGGTCTTGTTTTGGTCTTATTTTGGTCTTGTTTAGGTCTTGTTTAGGTCTCCTTGTCAGTCACGTCCACCTTAGAATAGTTTTGAGGAGTCTCCCCTTATCTGGGGTCATTATTATGTTTCTGTAGCATAGGTGGGGCATCTCTATATCTGTCTAAATGTTTGTCTGTTTGCCTCTGTCTCTCTGTTTCTCTGTCTGTCTGTCTGTTTACCTCTGTCTGCCTGTCGCGATCCCACTACTCTTTATACTTGGGGAGTGAATCCTACCCCAAGTTATTAACAAATAAAGGTACAAACAGGGAACACGGCAATAATTATCTCCACCAAATACCTACTCAACTAAATGTACTTGAAAAAGTAAGAACAGTTGAAATAAGTGAATTACAAAATGGAAGATAATTAATTAATTCAATTTATGTTTTAAAGGGAGTAATGATTAGCAAACATGAATTTAAGTGAATAAGTAATTGTATAATAAAATAGGAGTGATGCCGGAAGGGCGAAACTATACTGTAAGGAGTTAGACCAAACAAATATTACTTAACATTACTATATTACACAAGACATACGAAATATATATATACAACAATCAATACAAAATGATTATCCCTACCAAACAGGAGATACCTTACCACCAGGATCCCTTCCTAGGCCTAACTAAACGTGTCACTAATACCTGATACCCCTAGGGCATTGCAGAAGACTTGATAAAGCACTTAGACAAAGGTCAAGGCTAGAGAACGAATAGACACGTCTAATCTAAGCCACGGATTTTTCGCTACTGGGGAGCGTGGCGTAGGTACGCCGTGGAGGAGCGTCTCATATCACGTGATCTAGACATTTGCTGGATATTTTATATAATTAATTAATATTACTCTTGAGTTGACTTAACAGAGTAAGACAATGATGCATATAAATTACATACATAAATATACAATTAACCTAAGTAACTAAGAACAATAATAATATAATAAGTACAATTAACAAATTAATAGTAGCTTGTGTGAAATGGAAGCGTGAACAGATGCCTCAAGCTATGCGAGATCCCGAGCGCCCAGGCTCGTGACACTGCCTATCTGTCTTTCTCTGTCTCGGTTGGTCTTTGCCTCTCTCTGTCTATCTCTGTGCCTTTCTCTGTCTCTTTCCCTGTCTCAATCCGCCTGAATATTCCATATAACTTACACCCCAACGCTAACTACGACCCTTCAAAATACACGACCTTCCCTGAAACACTACTCACGACCTATCTCACTACTACGTTAATACGACCTGACTGTACTAACAACAATGACGACCAGTTAATTATAAAAAAAAGGTCAACAAAAGAGTGACTATAACTGACTGACGGGAAGATATATCTAACTCACTAATGATTGGGCTTGACATGTTAATTGATCCATGGTAATTGTTTATTTAACTGGTTGACTGACGTGGTACAGGTTAATTAAGTGATCGTTAGCATGCCTTTGTCCGGATGATTGATTGGCCAATTAACCAACTGGAGAGGCTGGCTGGATATTCATTCATTTTCACACCTTTAATTATCAATACGTTAATAATTTCCTTTTCACAGCTTGATAACTGACAGTGTAATAGACTATCTCCACTAGTAAAGACTATCTCCACTAATAGACTATCTCCACTAGTAGACTATCTCCACTAGTAGACTATCTCCACTAATAAACTATCTCCACTAATAGACTATCTCCACTAATAGACTATCTCCACTAATAGACTATCTCCACTAATAGACTATCTCCGCTAGTAGACTATCTCCACTAATAGACTATCTCCACTAATAGACTATCTCCACTAATAGACTATCTCCACTAATAGACTATCTCCGCTAGTAGACTATCTCCCAGACTATCTCCACTAGTAGACTATCTCCCAGACTATCTCCGCTAGCAGACTATCTCCCAGACTATCTCCGCTAGTAGACTATCTCCCAGACTATCTCCGCTACTAGACTGTCTCCCAGACTATCTCCACTAGTAGACTATCTCCCAGACTATCTCCGCTAGCAGACTATCTCCCAGACTATCTTCGCTAGCAGACTATCTCCCAGACTATCTCCACTAGTAGACTATCTCCCAGACTATCTCCGCTAGCAGACTATCTCCCAGACTATCTTCGCTAGTAGACTATCTCCCAGACTATCATCACTAGTAGACTATTAACACTAACCACCACCACCACTAATATATCTTTCTCATTTTTTCTTTAATAATATTCTAAGTGTAAATAAAGTGTTGAGAATATAAGACATACACTCTGCCACTGTGTGTGTGTGTGTGTGTGTGTGTGTGTTATACTTAAGGCTATGGTGTTTTATTTACCTTAGAGAAATTTTGTGTATTTTTTGTGTTTGGATGAAGACTTAAAGAGTGTTTGGTTGTGTGACTGGGTTTGTTTTGTCACACACACACACACACACACACAGAGGGTCTGAAGGCTAACGTCAATCGTGTTAAGTAAGGAGATATTTGGCACCACAGAGGCCGCTGATGACCCACACGAGGTAAACAAAACACTTGAGAGACAAACAGACAGACAGAAACAAAGCAGAGAGAGAGAGAGAGAGAGAGAGAGAGAGAGAGAGAGAGAGAGAGAGAGAGAGAGAGATTTGCTCACACTCAATGAACTTAATGACATATAAACTGAGACAACAATAGGAAGATGAGGGAGGGAGGAAACTGGCTGACTGGTTGGCTGGCTCTCTAACTGGCTGGCGAACTGGTAAGCTGGCTGACTAATCTATAGACATAAAACCTTACAACAAATAAAATCCTTAAATTTTGACCTGTGTAAGAAAATCCTAAAATTCCAGGCCGGATTTACTGGAAAGAACCATCACTACAAAAAACCTAACCTAACCTAACCTAGAGTGACGTGGTTATAAGTGAGGTCTTTTATAACTTGTTTCTGGCCAACTTTGTGTTTACTGATCAAATCAAGATGAAGTTTACAATCGTAACTTGGTTTGGTCAGGTCAGGGGTTAGCTCTTGTATGTTTGAGGTCAGATCGGGAAGAAATGCGTGGAGCTAAGGAAGGAAGGAAGGAAGGAAGGAAGGGAGGAAGGAAGATGTGTAGATGGTGGTGTGTAGGTGGTGGTGGTGTGTAGGTGGTGTGTAGGTGGTGGTGGTGTGTAGGTGGTGTGTAGGTAATGGTCGTAATGTGTAGGTGGTGGTGTGTGTAGGTGGCAGCGAAGGTCAGCTAGGGTGAGGGTCGGCAGGGTAAAATTTGTCTGCATGGCTAAAACTTTTCTTCGGGGTTTGGAGGTCAGCAAACACCGCCGTGACATTGTCTGAAGTGTGTGTGTGTGTGTGTGTGCGTGTGTGTGTGGGTGTGATTAGCAAATGACGCCATCTTCCCAAACGGGCTAATTTCCATCGAAATTCAATATCTGAGGAATTATGCTAACTAGGAAGATGTTTATGGTGCCAAACATTATGTTTTCGGGGTCACGTATTCTAGCTAAGATGTTTTCAGATCATTTGAACAAATAATAAAACCAATTTTAAAATAATAGACCAAAACAACCGATTTAAACGCAAAATATTTTATATTACACAATTTTTTGGCTAAACTAAGTCCAATCTCAGGTCAGGTCCCAGGTGAGTTAGTCTTTGTCTGTTACTGGCGAGAGTAAATTGTATAAACCAAATTTAATTCCTCTCTCTTTTAGATAAATACAGACACAGCGTACTGGCGGCACAATTTGATGTTTCCAGCGTCGAGTGGAGGACTCTGACACCAACAAATGTCACCAGCAGTTTCTCTAGACTTTAATAAATCACAAACACTGTTTTCTACCTGTTGTAAACTACGGTGTGTAATAGGGTGGCAATTTCTAATAAAAAGACTGACCCCGACCCATCCGAGCAAAGACTACGCTCCCTTCCTTTAAACCATTTCTTAAAAAATATCTATTGTCTAAGTATTAATATATCTTGTAACACTTACTATATTTACAGTACCTGCTTTTATTGTACCATCAAAACCGTTTTATCGGAAATTATCATGTAAATAGACAAGAAATTACCATTGCAATACATATATTTCCAACTAGACATAATCCTGACAGCTCTGTCCTCTTGTACAACCTTAATACTGTACAACCCAAGTTGTTCTGCTTCCCCATTATATTTATGTTTTTCAATTCCACTGTAATTTATGTATAATACTTATAATAAATAAATAAAATAAATAAATAAGAACATAAGAACATAAGAATGGAGGAAACTGCAGCGGGCCTATTGGCCCATACTGGGCAGTCCCGTTTACACCCAACCCCTATTGCTCATATGAGCATCCAACCTATGTTTGAAGCAATTCAGCGTATTCGAGTTAATGATGATATTTGGTAACTTGTTCCATTCATCCACTACTCTGTTTCTAAACCAAGTGTTTACCTATTTCACGCCTAAATCTAAATTTGTCTAATTTAAAACCATTGTTACGAGTTCGCTCCTGGTTGGATAGTTTGAGTACCTTTGTAATGTCCCCTTTGTTTAGCCCTGCCTTCCACTTATACACTTCTATCAGGTCGCCCCTCGCTCTACGTCTCTCAAGGGAGTGCAAATTAAGATGCTTTAACCTGTCTCTATACTCAAGGTTCCTAATGCCCGATCAGTCTTTGTTATTCTCTGAATTCTTTCCAAGGATTCTATATCCATTCTGTAATACCGTGACCAGAACTGAACTGCGTAATCCAGGTGTGGTCTCACAAGAGTAAGATACAGTTTTAGGATGACCTCACTAGTCTTGTAACTAATACTCCTTTGTATGAACCCAAGTACTTTATTAGCCTTGTTACGAGCAAAAACACATTGTTTACTTGGCTTAAGGTTCCTACTTATCATTACTCCTAAATCTCTCTCGCAGTCGGATTTCTCTATGGCATCGTTGTTCATCTGGTATCTGGTTTCCCTGTTTACATCTCCTATACTGAGTACTTTACATTTGTCGATGTTGAATTTCATCTGCCATTTTTCAGACCATTCGAAAAATTTGTTTAGATCTTCCTGTAGTTTTGCCGAGTCCTCGTCAGATTTGATAACACGTCCTATTTTAGTGTCACCAGCAAATTTACTTATGTTGCTGTCAATGCCGATATCTATGTCGTTTATGTATATAATAAATAATAATGGTCCAAGTACTGAGCCTTGGGGAACTCCACTTGTGACGTTGAAGTGATAACCGTGATAACATTGTGATGTTCTTATTACCACCATGCTATTGTACTATTCCAGATGTTACTAAATGCTATATAATACTTCCTTGAGATTTATGTATAGTATATATCAGGTGCCTACAGGAGAGCTCAGGTTCTCAACTGGCTCAGCCATGTTAATATTGTTATTATTATCCACTCTGTATCTATGTTTTTCTGGTTAAATAAACTGTTTCAATACAATTCAATTCTATACGACAACGACACATTCCAGAATCAGAGAAATTGCAGGTCAACTTACACTAGTTCTTGATAGTTACAATTATTACTGAAAAGAGAAAATAAATATGAAATGCTTAGTACAAGTAAAGATGGATCCGTTATATTTCACCAGGTCACAGGCTATTATTGTGTGTGTGTGTGTGTGTGTGTGGAACCCAAAGAAACCACATAGCTGGTCATTGGTTCAGTTAATCATAGGTAGTACATCAGACAGGCGACCTTGAGGTGTTCACTAGACTCAGTAGTGATGCTGTTGCTGTAGAAGCTCGATACTACGGGGCAAAAAACTGCTACGCGAAGTACATCGATGAACCGAAGCTCAAAACGCAGGAGAATCAAACAGAAACGAACAGTTATATCAAAGAGAACATGTGGCAACTGCTGGCCCAGTCATCCATCAGTAACGATAACATTTTCTTATTGACAACACTTAATTGTTTCCTAGAGAATCTTAGGGAAAGTGTAGCTGAACATGGCGAGGAATATCAATCTAAAACCTGAAGAAACAGCTAACCAATGAACGGCCAGATATTTCTTTCATCCCTCAACCAGGAATATCTAATCTAGTCTGCTCAAAAGACATTTCTATAGGCGAAGCGCCAAGAAAGGCTCAGGAATTTATTAAATTTCTGAAGGGTGATACTTGACTGTGAAGGAGATCACAGAGGATAATATAATTCACAAAATTGTGGATATTTTGAGGCGACAATTCTCACATTTAAGGAAACATGGCGGTGAGTGTTACTCTTGTTACGAGTTGGGGATTTAGAATATAGTTATACGTCTACCCAGATCCCAACAGGTAACAAAAAAAAAAAAAACAGACAATCGGACTATAAAAGGGTAGACAAAGGATGTGAGTTTTCGTTGTATATAATAAAGTACCATAAATCCCTAAACAAAATATTCAGCTTATAAATTACCCTTAACCAAACTTAACCTAAACATTAACAGTATATACATATTAATAAACATAAAACAATCTTGAAGCAAGTGGACGTGGGGGAGTTAATACAAAATATAAGTACTTAAGTGAGGAGCTGAGATGGCTGACGAGTAAGGCTGAGTATTGTAGAAGACGGTAGGTAGTCACTGCATGTAGGTTTAGAGGATAGATGATCCTGTGGTCACTTCCCAGAGCCAAGTCCTCTCTCCTCGAATTGGAGCTGACAAAGAAGACTTTGAGGAGGTGACGCAACAACCAGGATATGGAGAAGGGAAACCCCGGAGTGTTAACTAAGACGAGTCATACTCGTGTCTCGTCCCTAGATGGCGTTGCTCGTGGTGCTGGGTAGGTAGATCAGGACAATAGATGGCGTGGTTCGTAGTGCTGGGTGGAGGGGTTCGTAACACACCCCCACTCCAAAGACCTCCGTAGCGCGGTCGCGAAGGAGGTGATCAACTGGTGCGTCTGGAGAGTAGCTGCTGCATTTCCACTGGAGCTCGGGATAAGGAGTCTGCAATCAGGTTGTCGACCCCCTTTATGTGCCGGACTTGTAGATTATAGGGCTGGGTGAGGAGAGCCCAGCGGAGGATTCACTGGTTGGAGGTCTTGTTGGTTTGGATGAACGTGAGTGGGTTATGGTCGGTGAAGACTAGGGTTGTTTGTGGGCAAGACTGGAGGTAACATTCAAACTTCTTTATTGCCAACACCAGAGCCAGGGCCTCCTTCTCTATGGTCGAGTAGTTGGTCTGATGTTTTTCAACTTGGCGGAGTAGTATGCCACAGGGTGAAGGACATCAGTGGTTGGGTCGGGTTGTAGGAGCACAGCCCCCACTCCGACACTGCTAGCGTCGATTTGCAGATGGAAGGGCAAGGTGTAGTCACGGGGGTGGACTACAGGCTTGGAGGCAAGGAAGGCTTTGAGGTGGTGGAAAGACTGGTCGCACCTCTGGTTCCAGATGTAAGGGACCGCAGAACTGGTAAGGTCTGTGAGGGGTCTGGCCACGCCGGAGAAGTTACTGAAGAGCCGGCGGTAGTAGCCGAACATCCCCAGGAAGCGCATGAGTTCTTCCTCGTCCTTGAGTGGGGAAGGACAAGATGGCTCTAACGTTTGCGTCCTGTCTCACCATACCATGCCCAACGATATGTCCCAGGTGTCACTGAGGCCCGCCAAAGCAGACGGTAGCCAGGTTTATGGTGAATCCAGCCCTTGCAGTCGTGCAAACAGTATCTCCAAACGCACCAGATGTTCGTCCCAGCTGTCCGACACCACCACCAGGTCATCCAGGTAGGCGAACGTCCCACCTAGGTCCTGAATTAGGAAGTTGATGGCCCTCTGAATGTGGCCGGAGCATTAGGAAAAGCCAAACGCCATAACCAAATATTGAAAAGACCAAATGGAGTTAAGTAAATGCCGAGATTATTTTTGCCCTATCCGTGAGTCCCACTTGATAATATCCTTTCAACAGGTCCACGGTAGATATAAATTTTGCACAGCCTATGCTGTCTATTATATCTTCAATCAAAGGTAAAGGGTAGGAGTCCGAGACAGTGACCTGGTTCACTTTACGATAATCGGTACAGAAACGAAAAGTGCCATCGGGTTTTGGAATGAGAAGGCAAGGGGAAGCCCAGGGGGAGGTACTAGGCTCAGCTAAGTTATGTTTTAACAAAAAGTCTACCTCCTTTTTCATAATCTCTCTTTTTTGTGGATTTAGTCGATATGCTGATTGCCTAATGGGTTGTACATCATCTGAGATTAGCTTAATATCATGTTTAAGTATACGCAAAACCCTGGGAGGTCTGATGTGACTTTAGGAAATGTTGATAATAACTTAGTGAGATCTTTTGTTTGAGATGGATTCAGAATAAGAAAAATACTCATCCAAGTTGTTGAGTATGTGACTGTTAGTAGGGTTTTCTTTTTAGGTAGAGGAAGTCTAAATTCTCCACAGTCCATGTCATCTGTCTCCGGCTCCGCCCTCCAGAGTAGCCTCTGGGATGTCTTCCTCTGACAGCCTGGAATGGTAAAGTTTCACGAGATTAATGTGAACAAGTTGTGAATCTTTTCTGCGATCAGGAGTATGGACTATATAGTTGAGGGGAGATAGTTTATTAGCATTGACTTGAAAGTTTTGATGGAACCATTCCAAGCAACCTTGGGACGGTGGGTGGTAAGCCGAAGATGTACAATGGTCCACACTGAGGTCTTTCATCACCTGTTTGAACAAAGATGGATCAGATTGTTGGGCTGTAATGAGCTCATCCTTACTAATAGTCTTATTGTACAGATTTTCTGTGGGTAGTAAGATATTGGAGGTGGTTTTAGATAAAGAGGGCCCATTTCGCACACTCTGTGACCGGGTGACAGCACAAGATGGGAAAAGATGAGGAATAGTTTCTTTAAGGTCAGTGGTGGAGTTGACAGGTAAGGGAGAGTCGACTGTCTTTGTTAGGAACCACTAGATCTCCTACCAAGTCATTACCCAATAATAAATGAATGCCGCACACAGGCATTGGGTCTTTCCTTATGGCTATTTGCACTTCCCCAGTAATCAAGGGACATTGGAGGTGCACTTTAGCTAAAGGATAGGAAGAATGGGATGAGAGATCCGAAATTAGAACACTCTCGTTAGTAAATGCGGTAGATATATCAGGAATGACGTTAAACAGGAGGATAGATTGCGCTGCGCCCGTATCACGTAGTATACGAATAGGGAAAGAACGAGACCCCTCCATGATTGAAATTTTTCCCTCATAGGTGAATGAAGAGAAGAGATCCTGATGGGGCCTTTCCACATTGGTGTTTGCTATTGGTTTGGATTTGGGATCCAGGGAACTACTTTTAGCAATTCGACACTTTGGGTGTTTACAATTCTGGATCGTATGGCCTGGGTTTTTACAGTAAGAACAAGTAAGCTTGGTTG
>NW_024710826.1:0-10748 GCF_018991925.1 Homarus americanus | reverse complement strand
GGGGGGGCGGCAAACTCAAGGGCCGCCCCGGGCGGCAAACTCAAGGGCCGCCCCGGGCGGCACACACTCTAGCTACGCCACTGCGGTGTCAGGACTTATAAGGCGTGGGTAGATAGTTGACCCCCGCTCCGTGGGCGGCGCTGGTTGACCTAGACCACGAGGCATACACTGGGGAATTCGTGGGGTCGGCTACGCAGCGACAAACAGCGTTTGTAGGGGAGAAATCCACTACAGGGTCACACTGGATATCACCCTTCTCACGTGTGTCCGGGCCGCGATTTTTTTTTTTCCTGAGGGCTTCTGTTATCTTCAACAAGCGGCAGGGTCGCAGTGTTTTTTGAAGCGCGGCAACACTATTCAATCAGCTGGTGGCAGCAAGAATTTGTTCTATCTTGGCCGTGCTGGCTAGGTTAGGTTAGGTTGTTATTTGTTTATATTAGTATCTATTACGTTAGGATTAAGCCAAGCATAAATAATCGTCTCTTCTTCTCTCTTTCTTACGGAGGGTACATTGGTGCCGAGCTTCAAACACTGCAACGGTGCCGCTTGTTGAAAATGACGGAAGCCCTCAGGAAAAAAAATCGCGTCCTGGCCGAGGCTTGAACCCTTGACATATTAGTGAGTCATGCGCGTTACTGCTGTACCACCAATATCAAGAACATTAAGCTACATTAAAGCAGGAACACTGATATTTTCAACAAAATTCAACTGAGTCAAATTCACTTAATAAGACGGTGTCAGACACAGAGTAACATACCTGTTATGCAGAGAATAAGGCGCTCAAATTGAGCTCTCAAGGGCTGTGCTCTCTATTTTATACCCTAGGTTATATAAGACCGTGTTGGCAATCCTTCAGCTTTTGTTTTAGCTTTTATCCTCTTCACCATGTAATGATCCCGGTCGTACATGTTAGTTAACGTAAAATCAGACGATTCATATTACGCTCAATAGCAAAAAAATGCAGCTTTGCCTTCTTTATTGAGTCACTCGTCTGAAGCTTCCGTTTTCTCATCGCTTCAGGATGCCTGTGTTTTTCGTTTTCTTTCAATCTTAGAGTGCACCAGAGACTCTGTTATTCCTTAGTATAACGACACGAAATTTGAAATTGCAACTGTAGTTGTATATGTTAAGGCAAATTATATATGCCTGATTCCAGATGAAACATTCAAGATCCCTTGTGAGTGATGTTGAAAGCTTCAACTATCTTTATTGTCAGTAAAACTTGTCAAGTAAGCGAGTGTCGAGTCTGCCAGTATGAATGGCATCCCGTGATATCGTCCTTGGGGACAGCCATGAGTTTCCAATTGCTACTGAAGTTAGATTGTTTTGATGCCCAAACTTCAGAGAATATGATGTTTGTAGTTTATGTAGTGTCAGTTGTCTATTTAAGAAAGTCATTAATCTCCTGAAAGATTCTGTCAAACTTTATATCTCCAAGATCTCGATGAATACTCATAGAGGGCCCTTGTCTGAAATCCCGCTACAAGCTCAACCTCTGATAAGATTATAAAAATAAACATAAGAAATTAACCAGACCCATGACACTGATTTTCATAGTTAAATGTACCACAGCTGATTTACATGTAATTTCTGTCATTGCGTGATTAGCCTTTCTGGCATGTCTAGCGCACAGGCCTGAGTTGCCAGTTATCAGTATATAAACTCGTGTACGAGGAACAACTGTAGTGGATACTCTCCTCTACAACTGCCGACTGATCACCTGCCATTTGCTTACCAGCCAATTAGCTTACAGGTAGTAGAAGCTCCAGCGACGTCCACAGACTAGGTCTCAAGTGCGGACGCAGGTGTACAACTGCTGACTGATCTCTGCCCGTCCGCTTACCAGTTAATCAGCAGCGAGTTCCACCGACCATGTTGTTGTTGTTGAGATTGTCGGACCGTAGTCCGACACGGGCCTCTGCCTATAGGCGGCCCGTTTGGTGGTTCCGGCTGGAGCTCCAGGAGCAGCCAGACCGGATTGGGATTGGAGGTGGTCCCACCTGCAGATTGGAAGGATACTGCAGGTTGCAAGTGTGAGTGGACCCCCGATCAGTGGACGCTTACCACCAACCCCCACTCTTGGACGTGGTCAGTTTCGGAGTGGCGCGCCCCCCGAACTGGGGTCAGCACTTGCTGGGAGAGGATACTTTCTAAGCTATCTGGGTGGTGGGTGACCCGGAGTAGGTGGTGAATGTGGTCTGTATGGGCCTTTCGGGTTAGAGTGGCCGCGAGTGTTACATGTGTTTCTTGGGAGATTTGAGTTCTGTTTCGGGGACTTTGTGTGACTTCGCAGTCGAGGAGATAGTGTTCAAGTGGGTTGGCTGCTGGCTCCTGACAGTAGGTGCATTCCATGACGTCATTTCCGATCATCTACCAGGAGCACTTGTACCCTAGTCGTAGTCGATGAAGGCTGACTTGGGTTTGTCTTGGAGTTTTCTTGTCCGCGAAAGGTGGTTCCCCTTTTGTAGCCGCCAGGTACCATTTGGCTGATTGGGAACCAGCGTTGAATGCGTGAAGGAAGCTCTTTTTGATGTGGAGCTTGCTAGTATTTCTGAGGTGATTCTTGATCTGTTGCACGCTTGCTGGAACTTGGATGTGTACGCTACTAGAACGTGTAGCTGCCTTGGCTGCTTCGTCTGCCACGTCATTTCCTCCGATCCCTACACGACTGGGAATCCAGTGTAAGACGACTGGGCGGTTTTGGCTTTGGAGTTCCTGTAGCTGTGCGAGGATCGAGGTAATGACGTGGACGTTGTCTCTTGGTTGACTGTGTTGCAGCGCCTGCATGGCCGATTTCGAGTCCGTGTGAATTATGATGGACTTGTTGTGTTGTGTTGCAGCGTGTTGTAGGGCCTTTGAGATTGCTACCAGCTCTGTTTGTAGGGTGGAACAATCATTGGAAAGTCTCCATCGGAGGGTCTGACCTTGGGTGTAGAAGGCCGCTCCGGATCTATGATGTTTTGGGTCCACCGAGCCGTCTGTGAAGTATGATGCTGCATCAGCCGGTGTCTCGGTGGCTATGGCTTCCAGAGTTATTTTTTGGAGGTCCTCCTTCTGGAGGTTGGCTTTACTATCGCCTAGGTCGGTAATTTTGAGTGTGGCTGGTGGAGGGCTCCATGGTGGAGGAACAACGTAACCATTGTCTCGTGTGTCTTGGTTGTTCTTGACGAGTGTTTCTGCTTGCAGGTGTCGGATGACCTCGCTTGCCTCGTGCGACCAGGTGGCCCCTCGCACTCTGTGGTCGAGGTGGAGGGAGGCACTGATTCGAATTTTGGCAACTGTGGGCTTATCTGATCTACAGATTTTGGCGAGGAGACCGGCTGTCACCTGCTTGACTCGTACTGCCAGGAGTGGTAGTTCAGTTTCCATTTGCAAATTGCAAATTCTAGTCCACATGGGTGCTCCGAGCATGGTCCTGAGAGCATTATTTTGGATAACTTCTAGCTTAGCTATCTGGTCTTCTCTCAGTCCAATGAGTGCTGGAGCGCTGTAATCTACCAGCGATCTGATGGCGGCCGTGTAGTAGGCTTTGAGCACATGAAAGTTTGCTCCTGCGGTTGTGCTGGTGAGCGACCTCATTATATTGTGTCTGCTCTTCGTCCTGTGCCTGAGATACTCGAGTTGCGGCTTGAAGGTGAGTTTCTGGTCAAACCAGATTCCAAGACACTGGTGGGTGTTGGTCCAGACTACCGGCGTGTTTTGTATGGAGAGCATCTTGTCTGGTGTGTCTGTGCAGATGGCCATCGCTTTCGACTTGGCTGGATTTATCTTGAGTCCAAGTCTGTTGCACTCTTCTTCTATAAGTTGGAGTGCGTGTTGGCTAGTCTGTTTGATCCTCTTACTATAAGCTGTAAGTCGTCTGCATAGCATAGGAGCTTGGCTGTTTGTCTGAAAGGAAGTTTGACTAGATTTTCCATCAGGACGTTGAACAGCATTGGACTGAGGATGCCTCCTTGTGGGGTTCCGTTTTCATGGACCCTGTAGCTTGAGGTTGCTCCCTGAAAGCGTACTCGTGCTTCTCTCTGTGTGAGGTAGTTCTGGATCCACCCCAGCAACCTTCCTTTGACGCCTTTTTCAGCGAGCGTCGTTGTAATGGCCAGTGGATTTGCTAGTTCGAAGGCCTTCTCCAGGTCGAGGAAGACCACCAGAGCTGGTTTGTAGTCCACTGTGCTGAGTACCTCGGCGATGTTGTTGCCTGTGCCGGTGTTCTCGGTGTAAGCAAAGATGTGAGGGTGTGGGCTGCCTACTTTCCACTTGAGTTGGTTGAGAGCCATTCTTTCTCCCGTCTTCGCTATGCAGCTGAGAAGGGAGATGGGCCTCGGTTTGTCTGGTTCTCTGGGCTTCGGAATGGGCTGTATATCTGCCTTCTTCCATTCCGGTGGGAGTCTTTGTGCTGTCCACGAAGCATTGATGGCTTGTAGCAGAGCCTCGTGTCCGGCTGTACCGGCATGGGAAAGCATGGAGTAGGTTATCCTGTCGGCCCCTGGTGCTGTGTCCTTGCTTCGTTTTAGCGACTTCTGGAGTTCTTGCTGGTTGAAAGGTCTGTCGGTGTCATCTTCACTGTTGCAGGCCTCTTCGACCATCTGCAGTCTGACCTGGCGCAGACGCCGTTGCAAAACTGTTCTCTGACCGAGCAGCAACGAAAAACCTCCCGAGACAGGCGGAGCCAATGATGTCCACCGACCTTCTCTCAGATGTGGCACAATCATATAAATATGGGGCAGGCTGGCCCCATATCTGGTTGAGCCCGGATACTGTCAATCTCTTACTTTCCTTCAATTTCTTCCCTCTTTTCCTTGATCCTAAACCAATCCCCCCTCCTCCAAATTGCCGCCAAAGAACTTCCAATCCTAATCCCGGCCCTCCCACCCAGCATTATAAGCAATAGCCTTATCTACAGACGTCAGTCAGTCAGTGGAGATCATTCTACTCGCATCGACTGGACCAGCAACAACTCTCTACAGCGCCTCACCAACCAGCTCCCTCAGAAAGCTTCTCGCCCAACAGGACCTCTGAGCAAGCTTCTCATCACCTAGTAACTCCTTAGCACTGCACTGTACAACAATATATATATATATATATATATATATATATATATATATATATATATATATATATATATATATATATATATATATATATATATATATATATATATATATATATATATATATATACACATATATACAGTTGTACCCCACTTAACGCGGTCAATTGAACCCAGAGGGTCCCGCGTTAAGTGAAAACCGCGTTAAGTGAATACCGTATATCTCGGCCTACAAGACGGAATTTGAACAAAAAAAAAATCAGCCCAAAGTTAGGGGGTCGTCTTAAGCACCAGAGATAAAATTCTTACCTCTTAAATTTTGCGGTTTAGCGTGTCAAGAGTGGTGATGGAAACATGGTAAACCACTCACAAGGTCCTACCACTAATTATTTTATACTGAAACTTACATTTGGGAAGCTGGATTAAAATGAAGATTACCGGTATATTAAAATAATAAAAATGTATTATAAACCAGTCTAACATACCGTAAAACAACAATATACCCCGGTAATAAACACAGCTGCTATCATCACCCCCCCCCCCCATTTGCCAGTGACGAGAAAGGGAAAGCGACCTTGACAGTGACCGCCTGTGGCTATTTTTAGCCGTCCTTGTGTTCGGAGGTGGTCAGTAATGCATATCTGTATATTTACTGATCATAATACTTATCTCCTATAAATAATTAATTTAAAATTAATTTTTTTACAAAGAATATTCAGTAAATGACTGCGTTAATTCTTGAAACTACCGACAGTGGTAAATTTAGGATGAGAATGATGAACAGAAGTCACGTCATGGATTCGGAGTTTGGTCCTTAATGATCACCATAAATTTCTGGTCAACTTCACCTACCAGGTATAATGGTAGCCTCCCTTTTTCGCGAAACAAGTATATAAATTAAAGAAAATACTTGCAGTGTGTTTAATGTATTACAGTATATTATAAATAAATAAATAAACAAATAAATTGGCAAATCTATTTCAAGTAAATGGAAATATTTTACTCACACCAACATTAGTTCCAGTTAAATAATTGATGCTTAAGTGAGTCACTAGTGTACACCAGCCGGTAAAATTTGATGCCAATACTTGAAGTGAATTGGCATTATTTTAAATAACCAACCATAAATAAATGGAAAAAAGATCAAAGGTGAGAAACATTATATTGTATGTATGTTGTGTTGTCAAAGGAAGAGAAACAATTGAAACTCTGCAATTGTGTGTAAATGAGGCAGAAAGATAAATCAGCAACCTAAGACTTGGTCACAATTTTTGTGATGCCATATGGAAGTAGGATCTACCATTAGACAATACTGTACATTATGCTTCCAATATCTTCCCAGGCAGTAGTATCTCCCTGTTTGGTAGCTGCCTAAAACTTTTAGTAATATTACTTTGATACAACATGATAAATTAGACAAACAATGAAAATAAACAAACAAAAGTTATTTACCAAGACCTCTCTGAGAACAGAGGGATGGAGGGGGAAGGAAGGAGGTTGAGATAAGATGGCTATTTATAGCCTGTCTTTGTGTAGGAAGTCGACCACACTAGAAATGATTAATTTTATTATGGCAGTGTTGTGAGGATGTGTGAGTGGTGTGGGAGGTTGTGGTAGTGTTGTGAGGATATGTGAGTGGTGTGGGGGATTGTGGTAGTGTTGTGAGGATGTGTGAGTGGTGCGTGAGGTTGTGGTAGTGTTGTGAGGATGTGTGAGTGGTGTGGGGGATTGTGGTAGTGTTGTGAGGATGTGTGAGTGGTGTGGGGGATTGTGGTAGTGTTGTGAGGATGTGTGAGTGGTGTGAGGGATTGTGGTAGTGTTGTGAGGATGTGTGTGTGGAGTGGTGTGTGGGGATTGTGGTAGTGTTGTGGAGATGTGAGGGTGGGGGGATTGTGGTAGGGCAGAGGATGTAAGTGTGTGGGAGGGTAGTGCTGTGGAGATGTATGTGGTGTGGGGGGTTGTGGTAGTGTTGTGAGGATGTGTATGTGGTGTGGGGGGTTGTGGTAGTGTTGTGAGGATGTGTGAGTGGTGTGGGGGTTGTGGTAGTGTTGTGAGGATGTGTAAGTGGTGTGGGAGGTTGTGGTAGCAGAGGATGGAGTGGGTGTGGGTGGGGATGTCAGGAGGATGTGTGAGTGGTGGGGGATTGTAGAAAAGGGGAGGATGTGTGAGGGGAGGTAGGTGGGGGATTGCAGAAAGCAGGAGGATGTGTGAGTGGTGTGGGGGATTGTGTTAGTGTTGTGAGGATGTGTATGTGGTGTGGGGGGTTGTGGTAGTGTTGTGAGGGTGTGTAATTGGTGTGGGGGGTTGTGGTAGTGTTGTGAGGATGTGTAAGTGGTGTGGGGGTTGTGGTAGTGTTGTGATAGATGTGTGTGGTGTGTGGGGTTGTGTGTAAGCAGAGGATGTGTGTAAGTAGTGTGGGGGGCTTTGTGGCAGCTGTGAGGATGTGAGTGGTGTGGGGGGCCAGGTAGTGCTGTGAGGATGCTGTAAGAGCAGGGGGGGCTTTGTGGTACAGCTAGAGGATGTGTGAGTGGGTGTGGGGGGGCTAGGGTAATGTTGTGAGGATGCTGTAAGAGTAGTGTGGGGGTTTTGTGGTACAGTTGTGAGGATGTGTGAGTGGTGTGGGGGGGTTGTGGGAGTGAGTCATAACCACACACCACCCTCAACACACTACCTCTTTTCTGCATCACCATTCAACACTACCAACGTGCAACACACCTGGTCACCTCTACATTATTAACACCTATACTGGAGTTGATTGGGATCAGGTGCTGTGTACATCGATGTATTTCTGCCCCTGACACTGAATACGTCATCAACCTCTAGGGTCCAGGATAATATTAAGCCCTAGCACGGTGACTCCTCTCTCTTAAAGTGCATTAAGGTGATTGAATTTGGCGTCATCTAATCCCTAACTTCATAATGGAGTTGTCAAGGCTTCACTGTAATTACAATCTCCAGTTTTTTAGTTTCGTTTATTCAACTGGTATTATATCTACATGTATATTATTTCGCTGTACTGTATAATAAAGTGTTTATAAAGAAAACAAAATGCCTTTAACAAGAGTTATTTAACCAGACGTGGACATTTCTTTTTGTAAAGTCATATGTAGTATGAAATACAATATTTCAGTATACGAGTGTCATGTTGAGATGGGAGTGGTGACATTAGTGGGGCAGCTAAATGCAATTTTTCAAGAGAATCATGAAAATGGTGGTACAAGCACCAAATTTGGCATGGTAATTCTCTAATGGTTACTAGTCAAGTCTGCCTGATTGGCCATTTAAAAATCCAAGATGGCGACCATTTTTCAAGATGACCGCCATATTGACCTTCAAAAGTTGATTTTTCTTATAGAAATTGATGTAGTTGGTCAATCTGGGTGATCTTGGTGTCGATATGTATGTTTTCAAGCATGCTCAGATGATTTTTTATAGTTTTAAGTCCATTGTAACATTTTTATCCACATAAAATAACACATTTAGTAAAAAATATAACAAAAAAGAACTTACTAAAAAAAAAGTAAGTCCCACCACCGAGACGAGGTAACACTCCTACCACCGATCGTCTCGTGTGAAGCAAGCATATAAATTAAAGAAAATACTTGCAGTGTGTTTAATATGTTACAGTATATTATAAATAAATAAATAAACAAATAATTCGGTAAATCCATCAAGTAAATGGAAAAATTTTACTCGACACCGACATTAGTTCCAGTTACCGGTAAATAGCAGACGCTTAAGTGACGTCACTAGTATTTACACTACACCAGCGGGTAACATTTGATGACATTACTTGAAGTGAATTGGCCTTATTTTAAAAAACCAAGGATGGTTGGTAGAGGACTACTGAGTCAGTGGGTAAGTGTCACATTTGGGGTACTGGTCTTATACAGCGAATAGAGCTCAAAAACTACTTTTTAAATGGAAATTTGGGGGGCCGTCTTATGCACCCCGACGCCTTATAGGCCGAGATATACGGTAAGCGCTGTTCACCACTATTCAACACTGATTCCATTCCTTTCCCAAATGAAATAGTAACTTCTGGCGAAAACTTGTTGATATTCCGGCAATTGGGGTTGCAATTTCAAATTCTGTGTCATTACTAAGGATTAACGAAGTCTCTGGTGTACTCTAAGATTGAGAGAAAATGGAGGACTCAGGCATCCTCAAGCGAGAGAAAACAGACTCCTATGATGGGGGACACAAGCACACAACCATGCCACTCATACTGACAGCCTTGACACTCACTTACTTGACAAGTTTTAACAACCATTTGTTGTGTACGTTATCTAGTGAATTTAGTCAATATTGTACAGTACAAGTACACTGCAATACAGTGGTCCCTCAGTTAACAATGGACCTAAGTGCAAACCTGTACTGTACATGTGCTGAATGATTATGGTACTAAAATTGTTATGTCTTTTGCAAATATAGCTTGTTTATACAGGTATTCAAATAAATCACTATCTTACAAGAATCCCAGCAATGTAAGTTATATTCACCCAGGTCGTTTGGGTGGCAAATTTTGAGAAGAGCTTAGTCACTCTTAAGTAATGATGAATAAACACGCGGGCAGGCCTTCAGCGCCAACTGTGAAATTATATCGCCTCACCTCCTGCTCCCGCCCCCCTCCCCACACAAGGGAGCGTGGGGGGTTTTAGGCCTTAAGTTTTTCATATAATATCTCAGACTATAGGAGAATATAATTTGCATTGCTGAAACCCTTGCAAGACAGAGATTAATTTGAATATAAATGTCATATATTTTGATCAAGAGATAAAAATTGTAGTACATTAGTGTACATTTTATAATATAATGTTTTTCAACTGTATTTTTGGGTAGATTTACATAAATTTCTTCATTTATTTTCATCCATTTACATGCACACATCATACTAAAAGAAACGTAAAAGAAATATATGACCTTAGAGCAAAGCTGGAGTGCACATGTACTAATTTGATGACGGTACTAAAATTGTTGTCAAGTGCAAATTATAGCTTGTTTATATTTAAAATAGTCACCATCTTACAAGAATCCCAGCAATGTAAATTATATTCACCCAGGTCATTTCACTGGCTTTTTATAAGAGAGAAGCTTAGTCACTTAAGAATTGATAAATAAATACGCGTTAGACCTTGGGCCGGTGCCAACTGTCCAACGTACCACCTCACCTCCCTCTCCACTCCCCCTCACGCTCGCTTGCTCCCTCTCCCCCATCTGCTCGGCATTGCTGGAATCCTTGTAAGACAGTGAATAATTTTAATATAAACGTCATGTATTTTGCAGAAGAGATAAAAGTTAATCACCTGTATCACATTACAGTAGTGATTTAAGAGTAAGAGTGTATATGTACATATATAGTATTCCACATACACATAAGTATAAAGACAAAGTTTATGTGATGATCGGACAACGTCCTTTTTGGGTAACGTCACGTTTCTAAGAACGTATCTAGGACGTTAACCGGCGCATGACTGTAGTTTAGACTCGAGGACAACATCTCCAGCACCCAGAAACGTTCTGGGGAAGTGGGCTAGTGTGCGTCTGTGCAAGAGGTCTAGTTTAGACACTCAGAAACTTTTCCCAGTACAGTATTACCCCGCTTTACGCGGTTTCACTTTACGCGATTTCTCATATACGCGGTGCCTCGCCAGAACCAAACTTTCACTTTCCGCGGTTCATCTACCCATATACGCGTGAA
>NW_024710825.1:0-24725 GCF_018991925.1 Homarus americanus | reverse complement strand
GCGTTGAAGCCACCAGGCGCAGAGCCCGTCAGACCGTCTTCTGGCCTGGTATTGACACCGATATTAAGAGCACGGTTGAGGCCTGTGAGCCTTGCCAGCAACTCCAGCCCAGCCAGCAACAAGAGCCGTACCTGTGCAATGACCTCCCAAAGCGGCCCTTTGAGTCCGTGTCCGCCGACTTCTTTAATGTGGCCGGAAAGTCTTTCCTGGTGGTCGCCGACAGGCTCTCTGGATAGCCCGTGGTAGTTCCCTGTGGTCGGGACACCACCTCTTCCAGGATCATCCGGATGTTTTGTTGCTTCTTCCGGGAAGTCGGAGTGCCTCTCCGCCTCCGAACCGACGGTGGGCCCCCGTTCAATAGCCACGAGTTCAAGAGCTTCGCCGAACGCTGGGGCGTCCACCACATCGTCACCTACCCTCATTACCCGCAGGCGAATGGCCACGCCGAGGCAGCGGTAAAGTCCGTAAAATACCTCATCCTCAAGACAGCACCAACGGGGAACCTGGACTGCGAGGAGTTCGACAGGGGCCTGCTAGAACTCCGTAACACCCCTACCCCTGCCGGACGCTCTCCTGCCCAGGTGTTGTATGGCCGCCCCCTTCGTACTCGTGTGCCTGCCCACCCCCAGTCCTTAGATGAATGGCAGATCAAGGCGGACGAGTGCGACCGCAGTGAGGCTGCCCGGATGGCCCAAGTGACAAGCCACTATGACGCCCACGCCCGCCCCCTTCCCAGGTTGACCGTCGGCCAGCAAGTACGAATCCAGGACCCGACGTCACACCGTTGGGACAAGGTCGGGGTCGTCATGGGCCGTGGCGAGTCTCGTTCGTACCAAGTCCGCCTCCCCAGTGGTCGTGTGTGGTGGCGAAACAGACGCCACCTCCGCCCTGTGCCACCCTCTAGTGACGAACCTTCCTCCCCGTCCCCTGTGTCCCCTTGCCCAGACCAGGAACGAAGGTCGTCAGTTGATCCTCCCATTGTCCCTCGCCGCTCCCCCCGACTCATGGAAAAAGAGTCCGTAGCCGCTCGAGATTGCACTACGAGCGTAAAGGGGGAGGGAGGTGTATAGATATGTACATACCAAGATATGTGAACACGCCTGACGCCAAGACTCTATTACCATTCATTGTACCATTTATTCACATGTCTGTATTACTACATATTATTATAGCATGTCTGATGTCTATGCTTACGTCTAATGCCTATGTTCATTTACTATGTCCCGATGTACTATGTCTGTACCGCGCTAGTCGAGTAATTAGAAGACCTCATTTATTGTCCTAGTAATGTCTAGCAACTCTCCTTGCCTAGCTAGCTAATTTCCCTCAGATCGGCTCCGACCTGCCTATGGTCCGGGGTCCCTAGTAACCGCTCCTGTATCGGTTGGCTATCACGCCCAATCTTGTACACTTATTGAATATACCTACTGCTCGTGCCCTGGAGTTTCAAGAACCTTGTCCTGGATTACACCACACCACACTATTTACCATTATTGATTCAGGTCTCTGTATTATATGTTATATAATCATACTCCCTCTTGTCACCGAGTGTAGATCAGGTTTTGTGCACATGCGCGCTGTACGCGCATGCGCAGATAGAGATACCCAGAGAGATTCCAAGACAGGACGCTGTTTACCCCTGTCTTAACTCCTTTTTGTGTTTGTCCCAGAAATAGAACTTACGGACTTGACATCAGTGTGTTTCCTTTACCCCTGAATGTAAGAACCACTTGAGTCTCCCACAGTAATGGTATAAAATTTTGGCAATTTTTACAAGATCACCCAGATGCTTACTTGTTAGGAAATGAGGAAGTGACTCATATTAAAGGAGGAAGGTTAGACTATGCTTGCATGATAAGCAGTCAGGGAGTCCAGGGAGAATGTGAGATGATAAGGGAGCTACTCAGTGACCATTTTGTTGTGTATGTTCAATTACCATTAAGGAAGAGACAGGTGAGATATAAGAGGAAGAGATTGAAACTAAACAAGGATGACACAGAAGTGTTTACCCAAAATATAGAGAAATGGTACAGAAATTATACACAAGTCTGTATGGATAGCTTTTATAATGACTTAGTTGGGGAGATAGAAAGATATTTAACTAAGGCAACACAGAAAAAGATAAATGATAAGACACATGGGGCTAGGAAACACTGCTATACCAATGACAAAATGTTGAAGGGAAGGACACAAATGTTAAGGGCAGCACATAAAGATTGGGTAAAGAATGGTAGAAGAGAAGAAGATAGGGAAATCTTCATGGATATAGCCAAAATATGTGGGCAGGCTAGGAAGGAGGCAAGGGAGAAATATTGGCAAGACTTTGCACTGCACATTGGGGAGAGTAAAAATCTCAAAGAAATATGGCAGGATATTAACAAAATTAGAGGAAAAAGGAGTAATTTTATTAGCCATCCTCATCCAGAGGAAGAAGCTAATAAACTGGTTGACAAATGGGCTAAAGCTGCTAGTGTTGCCTCCCTGCCTAACAGGAAAATAGAAGCTTTAGATGAGTGGCAAAATGAAAGAAGATTTATTTCATCAGCTCTAAACATTTGTGATGTAACATGTGTAGATATTACTCAAGATGAGTTATTAAATGCTGTTAAAAAAGGAAAATCTACAGCACCAGGCGAAGATGGTGTGACTTATGAAATTTTGAACTGCTTAGTTGGTATGGAAAATAGTCCATTATTAGATTTATTCAACATGAGCTATGCAGAGGGTAGATTACCAACAGAATGGAAGAAAGCGATAGTTATTCCTGTCCCTAAGGCAACTGGTGGATACAGGCCAGTGTCTTTAACATCTTGTTTTTCTAAGATGATGGAGAGAGTATTATTAAATAGGCTTGTATGTATTGTGGGGGAAATCTATCTTGTAATTTATTTGTTTTTTTTGGAAGGGAAATGTACTTCAGACTGTGTTATAAAATGTTTATCAAATGATGCAGACAGATGTAGAGTTTTTGTGGATTTACAAGGAGCATTTGATAAAGCTCACAGTGAAGTAGTTATGAATGAACTGGCTGCTCTAGGGGTATCAGGAAAGTTGTTACACTGGATAGGTGACTACTTGCATGGAAGGAGAATCTGTGTATGGTATCAGGGATGTTTGTCTGAGGAAAGAGCACTTGAACTAGGCACTCCCCAAGGGGGAATATTGAGTCCAATGTTATTTAATGTGTTAATGAACAAGATAGCCTCACACAAATATCCCAAAGGAGTTGTAACCATCATTTATGCAGATGACATCATATTTCATGGAAACTCTGTCAAAAATTTGCAGATTGCATTAAATAATCTTATTGTTCTTTCTCAAAAGCTGGGCTTAGTTATCAATGAAGAAAAAACCAAGTGTGAATGTAAAGGAAGAGGAACTGAATCCGTTTTTCTAAATGGAAAAATTTTTGAGAAAGTGTCAAAGTAAAAATATTTAGGAATGTATATTGGCTTTACTAGTGAAAGTAAAGAGGCAGAAATATATCATGTCCTCACTCAATGTAGAGCAAGATTACAGCCTTTGAAGGCTCTAGCATGTTGTGGTAAAGGTGCTGGGGTACCCATACTGAGAATGATGTATATTTCTACCATCAGATCACTTATAGACTATGCAACACCTGTCCTCTCTTGTACTGGTGAAGGAAGGCCACGGAAGCTTGAGATCATGCAAAATGAAGCAATGAGAATAATTTTAGGGTGTCAAAAGAATGCAATGATTGAGATAATGAAAATGGAACTAGGGTTACAGAGCATTTCACAGAGGGTCAATGAAATTAATACAGTTGCAGCAGTTCGATTAATGAGAGGGAACAGTGGGGGTAAATTTGTACAAGATATAAATGATGGTTTAAAAGGTAAAAGGACCTTCTGCAGGCAAGGCAAGAGAGCATACATGAATGGATTAGTAAATATTATTAAAAAAATGCAGTCTGACAGACTGGTGTACAGCTGTTCAGAAGAGTTGTAAGAATCCACCCTGTCAAGAACGAGACGTAGAGTAAGACATAGTGCCTCTCACAATGAAGAAATCATTACATGAACCAGGACAGTTAAGGTCTTTATTTGGGAGTAAGATTAGTAATTTGCCTAAAATAAACACATTGCATGTATATTGTGACGGTTCAGTTATGTCAAGTGGCAGGGCAGGGTGCGGGATCCTTATAAGACAGTACACAGAACAAGGAAATGATGACATCAAAATTGGACTTCGGTTGAGCAGTTTTATTTCATCGACACAAGCTGAGTTATATGCAATGTTAGTAGGATTGTAAAATGTTGTAAAGAGGTATAAAGATGCATATTTTTTTGTTGATAGTAGGGCAGCTTTGGATTCTTTGAACAGTGGGAGTCCAGTCTTTGAACACATTATTGGTTCATGTAGAAAATTAGTAAATACAATAAGGAAAAATGGCCATAATGTTCAATTTGTATGGGCCCCTTCACATATAGGCATTGGTCTTAATGAAGCAGTAGATATAATAGCAAAAAGAGCCACGGAAAAGGCCGAGATCGACATAATATGTACTAAAACCTTGAAACAATTAAGGAACAAATTACGGAAAATACAATCAATAGAAGATAATTTCAAAAGGAATGAAATATACGAGAAAAGTGAAACATTACCACCATGTTCTCATGAACACAAAATTTACATATGGGAAAGATGGAAGTAGGTGGAAAGATTCAGTGTATATGAGGTTAAGATTAGGATATAAATATTATTGGGAACTTGGAGCTGAGAGAAGTGAACAGGATAAAGAATGTAGAGTTTGTAGAACACCCAGATCCCATACCCTGCCACATTATATACTGGAATGCCCATTGCTTAATGTATATAGAAATGCCCAGATAAGTAATGTCACCAAGCAAATAGAGTGGATGTTTAAAAATAGGAAAATAGATGAAATATTAAAGAAATATAGAAATTTTGCATCTAGAATATAACTATGTACTATAACTGATTATATGAAATATTAGGGATTAATGTGAGTCCTGAGAGTTACATTTCTGGACTGGGGTGGGGATGACTTATGTTACTTTTAATATAAACATCTCCAGGTGTTAATGTTCTTTAAACACCTAAATAAGTGACATTTCGTGTGTTTACTTACAATTAAATAACTCAATGTTTTACCTTATTAATTTATACCTGATGTTATTCGCTCTATACCGGTACTGATTCTACCATACATCAATGCTAAATTTATTTCAGTCTTATTTTACATTTTTCTGGAATAAATAATTTTTAATTGAGGAAGAAGTTGTGAGTATTACCTCCACGTCTTGGCCACCACATACCTCCCTCCTCCACGTCTTGGCCACCACATACCTCCCTCCTCCACGTTTTGGCCACCATTCACCTCCCTCCACCATGATTTGGCCACCACTCACTCCTCTCCTTCACGTCTTGGCCACCACATATCCCCCTCCTCCACGTCTTGGCCACCACTAACCCCCCACTCACTTATGAACTTTGTCATTAACTAAAGCTCACTCCAGGAGTCTTAGCTGTAAGTCTCACAGCGTATAATCTTACATACCGAGAATAAGCCTTCAGCGTTACATAAGGAAGGTAGCTGTAGGCTTTCTTATTGACTGTTAAACATTTATTTCCTGGTAAAACCCTTTTTTTTCATCTGTTTGACACATATGTTAATTTTGTTAAAACCAAGGATTATGAATGAAATATACAAGTAATCCTTCTTGGAAATTGATTCGAAAAACATTATCAAATACATAAATCATATTTCATTACGTGTACTCGCTCAAAATGCTGGATATAATGTTCGAAATAAACAAATAAGAAGATTATATGAATTGTTACCTAATTACCTGAATAGATAAATTATTAAAGTAAATATATCTGTCCAGATATATAAGAGGGACATCTGTGCGGCACAGTGCACACACACAGCAGGTGTAAGAGTGTTATGTTCATACACATTAACTCAGGCGGGAAGCAGTTTACTAACAACTGCATTACCTAAATTGAGTGAGAAGCGGGGATTTGTCTTTGCGTCTTAACTAAAATGATCTTTATTCCTGGACTTTTTGCTACGAAAACTAAGACCTTCCTTAATAAATATATCGATCCTACAGGGGAAGTATTGTTATTTATAGTTTGTTTTGTGGAACGTTATGAGGCCCCTCTTAGTTGTGGCGACAACACAGGCCTCAGTTATCACCTTATCACCGCATTACAGTAATTGACTCCCGCATTTAAAAGACTACGTAGTTTAGTTATATCCAATATGTTTTTCATAATTAAGTGCTGGTGGTTAACTTTTGGCAAGAAGCCAAGGCATTAACTGATGGGCTGTGTACTTAGTCTTGTTTAGCGTTCCCTCACCACCAAATTTATGGGTTTGTGTCCAGACAAGATGGCGGGACACTAATGGTTTCCTCATCTTAAAGTATTACCGACCATTCGACACTGAAAAACAGACATACTGTCAGTTACGTAATGACCCCAGATAAGATGTGCAATGTTATTCATAAAGACAAGTATTTACAGTTACAATGTTCAGTACTGTGTTATGATGAAATATTATTGGAAACGGAAATGCTCTTAAACAACATAAACTGTCTTTATTGGCTTTATGTACCACAAATACAGTAAGTCGTTTGTTGCTGACTATCAAAATGGATCAACTATATATTGATCAAATAAATGATGACGTGCTCTAAATTCTATTATCAGTTGATAGCAACACGATAGCCAACCCACAAATAAAATGTAAATTACATACGACATAAAATTTTGGATATTCATAAAACAATTTACATGACGTCAAAAGAGTTCTTTAAATTTTTTGTTGGACTGTAAAATGTATTTTGTAATTTGGCCTAAATTTCATAGTGGATATATTTTTGTCTCTTCTGCTTAACAATATTTCCTTGTTGCTTTCCATTTCAACTTATAATTTAATTATCCAGAAGATTCTTTAGACACTTTCAAAGCTGACTCACACAAGCAGTAAGATGAAAAAAGTCTGAAAAAACTTTATTACAGCTTAATTTTGTTCCTAATAGTTCTCTCAGAAAGATTTTGCCTCTTTGTTGTGTTATGTGTCGCCTCTTCTTACTCTCTCAAGTATTAACTGATCCATCATGTGTGAAGCATCTTGATGGGTCTTCGACACGTGGCGATTTACACGAGTAATATTTGCCTACACATTAAATTCTGTTCCGGGAGCAAAAAAAAAAGAAAATTTTTCGTATAGTATCATTTTGTATGTTATTAAAATATAAATCTATTTATACAAAAGATATGTAAATTAATTGACAAATTATATCACTAATACTGAAGCAGTAGACGATTCGACTAAAAACTCGCCCAGTGATATTCAGCTGTTGTAATAATTATGTTAAGCTGATAGAGAAGAGTTGATTCTAAAATATACTCCCACAACACCTTGCTCCCGAGTCTAGTTTTACCTAACAGCCTCGACAACATAATCCAGAGATGTCCTCCCCCTTAGCACAAGTTGACGACCCCTTTGTTAACAACATTATCTGGTCTTTTATTTATGACATTCATTGCTAAGATATTATACATAACATTACATAGAAAATACATCCACATCCTGTAATACCTCATTGAGCTGATTAATATGAGGTGAATTACTACTTTTTATTCTCGAATATCAAAACTCAGAGCTGCAGTAATAAAGTATATAACACATACCATTATGCGAGTTAAGGAACATCACCCAAGGGTAAAGATTGTAAAAAGCAACAACACATTAGACCAGCAGTTGTGTGTATCATCAATTACCGGGCGGTGGTGGGTGTAAAATTCTGCGGTTACCACACGCCAAGTTTCACTACCTTCCCCCCTTTTTTTTTTTTTAATATACCGTATACCGTATATATTTTTAACCTGTTACAATACTTCCCGAATACACACGCCGTTGGTCTTTATATAACAACAAGAAAAATCTGAAATGTCGAGTATAAAAGCTCCTAGGATCAGTACAGTATCTCAGTAGGCAGGTATGTATATGATTACCTTTACATGCATGTTTTTATTCACGTATCCGTACCGTATGTGTAAAGTTCTCTATGTATTAATAAATTTCATCAAATTATCTCAAAAACCAACGAGTATGTTTCAATAAATTTATGTATATTCGTGATGTAAGAGTTTCATGGGTGATCGGGATGTCACTCTCTAAGAATTGTAATATTTGTTTTTTGGCACTTGAGGGATGTCCACCGTTATCTAGGCAAATATTTTCATCATAGTTTTTTATACATGTAAATAGAAAGGTATAATATTTGACCTTATCTGCCAGACATACAATAGCCTCGTTATGTCACCCCTTTCAGGTGCACCAGAGCTCCTTATACCACTCCATGGTGATCAATTAGTGTGCGTGTGTACTTGATCTTTATCTTTAATTTCACTACTTTTAAACTTTTTACCTAACCTAACCTAACCATTGGGTACTTTTCATATGGCTTAACTATTACCAAAGAAAATTATTGATGGTGATCTCGGCCAATATTATGATGGGACGAAATCACTAAAATGGGCTGAGGTCACCACTGAATGTGGGCCGAGGTTACCACTAGATGTGACCCAAGGTTATCACTGGATGTGGGCCAAGGTCACCACTGGATGCGGCCCGAGGTTGCCACTGGATGCGGGCCGAGGTTACTTGGCCGAATTTACCATAGGCCGACGTCACTGGCAACCGAGATTGTGCTGCTGTCATCAACACAAGAAAACGCCTCAACTCTTGTGTATATGTAAACACTGATATTATGATCTGATTTATAATTAAACCTGAAATGTTGGATTCTGTAAGTTAAAAGAGATTTGTTAAAGTATTATTTTTGGGGGGAAATTTAACTTAAACAAAGAGACATCGGAAAATTTGTTCAAACTTGTACCCAGAACCAGCAGAACCTGATGGTCAGTCCCCCCGTAAGGTCACGGTGTCTCTGTTATATAAAGTTTGTAAGGTGCTTATATATTACAGCTTCACTTCTCTTAATATACAGTATTGGTTAATGTATAAAAGCTATTTTATAATGAATAATTCACTCCTCTTGTATATCTTTGTCACTTATTTATTCTTATACTAATACAATAAGCAGAGCAATGAAGAATATATTTACTTTATCAGTAAAATGATTCCATTATAACCATACAGTAATTTAATAAGTCGGTAAATGAGGAAGTGAAATACTCTCTCAGAATTGTATCAACTTTATTAAGAAGAAGTATTTAGTAATTGTTTTATAACGCGTGGCATCTCCAAGACCATCTATGTTTTCAATCCGTCGACCCTCTAGAAAATACTTTGTGGTTCCCCAGTTGAGAAGCTCTGGTAGAGAAGTAGAGTGATAGTGTAGACACCGACACAGGCTATAAACCAGTTTAAAATAATTCAGATGGGAAGTATACATGATGAGACTAACTTCGCGATTAATAACACATACTTAAAAAAAATCATTATGGAGAGGAACTATCCGGTACACGCAGTGAGTTTCATTTTGACTGATGTGTATGTGGGCGAACCTCCCATCACCTATAAGGCCATCAGTGACGGACACACCTGGTCTGGACTACTAATCAAAACAGCTTCTAATTTCCATGGTTAAGGATGCCTGATATTATTTCCCATTTGAAATACACTTAAATTTGGATTAATTCAGGTCATCGGACTTAAGTGACTTTATCTTGTTAAATTATTACCATTAGCTACAACAACACGGAATGTACTGAGCATCAGGCGAGCTTCTATAGGTTTTTAACCTTATTATGCCCTCGTTAACTAGTGGGTGGAGTAAACCCGTACCCATAATAAAACACCAGTTTGATAAGGGAATAATGACCGTGTAGAGATAAATCTGTATTGTGGAGTAATCGCTTAATAGATGCTGTTTCACGTGATATTTTACTTAGACTAAAATTATCACTACCATGAAACATCTGTACGTGTTACCAAGATTAATATACAAAGATAAAGTTCTATTAGAATATATCAAATATAATCCTCAAATTGTTTTTTATATGTTTTAATGTAACCTAAAACTAAAGGGCTCATCAGGAAATACTAAGTAACGTATAAGTATTTTTTCTTTACAAAACAAAAATTGAATCCCTATTTGAAAACAGATATCTTAGACTGACAAGGTGACAGTTGGTTGCCTCTATTCCGGGCTTTGAATGTTTACATATATTTGATCCTAAAGGAGTAGAAAAAGTAAATTTACTTAAAATATGAGAGTAACATTTTTTTACCTAATCGTTATCAATTTTATATTATATGTAACCCCAAAAAAGAGTATTTTTATTACCTGACTGTGGCTATAGCTCTAGTGTGTTTACTTATGTGTTACCAGAGAATTAGGCTAAGGTCTTGGGTGACTCCTCATACTTTACTTGAGCAAGAAATCTATTTTTTTTCCCGGGATCGAGATTTTTAAAAGTTGAGATCAAGATCCTTCGCAATTTTAACATTTATGAATCATCTAAGGACTTGCCCGCCCAGGTAGCACTTGAGTGGCTAAACTTCAAATAGGATATTCTTTTGGTCGTGTTTATACAACTATGACTATTTTCAAGTTAATGGATGGCTGGAGGTTTAGTGTTATTAAAAAAAAATAGCGGAAATATTTACCAACTAGTATGGGTATATACTGTACGTACTAACTACCAACGGATTTACATTACCATGATTATAAATTAAAATTCCGGACCAAACAGACGTACAACTTGTGATACCCAGACCCACTGAGACCACCACCATGCACTCCTCTCAAACCCAGACCTCTTAAAAGATATCTACCGCCTGAATATTAAAATATTTGTGAAACCTTATTTTGATCCCATTGAAAATTATTATGACATATACTCATAAGTTCCTAAGAATTACCAAATACCAATAATTAACTGTGCGACCATTACGACATGTCTATTTCAATCAATCAATCAAACATGTCGGTACAGTGATTTCAATGGCAACTATTAATTTACTAATCATTGTACTGAATTACGTAAGATTAGTAGGAATAAATGTTTTTTTTTGTCCTAAGGCTCAACAAATGGTAACGTCAATATAGCACCATCATTAAAATACAATATAGTTGTTTATTCTAACTCTCATTCACTGTCCTACACAGAATGTTTCTCTAAAGCATACATGTTAATTGTAATTACTGTTATTACACTCTAAACTAATTGATAATAACAATAACTCCAGGTGTTACACATTACTGCTGTCTAACTAAATCTGATTCGTGGAGAAACGTAAGCTGTTCTGGGTGAGGGTTAAAACTCTGCCTCTCTCCCCGGGGGTGTTGTAGAGTCCTGAGAGTGAGTTTCACTGCCTCCCTCCCTTATAGCTCTCCCTGCAGGTGCTGGGCGGCCGGCGGCATGTGTGTGGTCTGGTCGCCCGAATAACCGCACTGAGACTAACTGCTAGAGTTTGGGCAAGTTGTGAGGTTAACGGAGAATAACATGGGCTTCCTATTCTGGTGCCAGCGAGGATACATTACATACCTGGGTTATGAAGTTATGGTGTAGTAGGGAGAGGAGGACTCCTGCCTGGTGAGGATATAAGCTAGGGAGAAGAGGTAGGTAGCCCGGGAAAAGGTATCGATGTGGATGCTATAAGTTGTGGGCGCCAGGGTTGTGCGCCAGTGTTCGTTTGGAAACTTTTGCGATACTTTTAATTTAATTATACTTCTTGGCAGAAAGGGTTTAATTATAATTTATCATTGAAACTAATTGAATTGAAAACTATGAGGTTTGAAGTGATGAAGAATAATAGATGGTTAGATTTTGATGTCTGTAACTGCGGAAACCGACGTTCTTTTGTTTGAACACGTCAGCTGACACAGTGGAGGGTCGGACAGGGTGGAAAATCACAACGGACAGGAGAGTTAGAGCCACAGTATGTGTAAGGCAGCAGGGAAGGAGGTCTTATTTTTGTTTTTTAATTTCTGAAAGCTTAAGTTTTATGATGTGCTGTACCTACTTCATGGTGTAAAGCACTAATGCCTCAAACATAGTTAACTACATAATACACAAAGTTACAAATATGTACCTTACTCTTGCCATAAGAAAATAATAAATGCACCAGCGGATTTTTTATATTAAAAGTGTACTCATCTACACAAATTAATAATAACTTGGCGCTAATACTATCCCAGGCAAATATATAGAAAAATAACGTGTTTACAGAAGCTTTCACAATTTATGTAGATGACGCAATGTACTTATTTGGCAAAGGAATGATCAAGAATAAGGAAATAAAATATCTAATCGTATGGAAACAAACTTCAGCTTTACAGTAAATACAAAATACATTCCAGGAACAGTGATCCATTAAACTCAACACTGGTACATGGGGTTAAACACATATAACACACACACTCCATCTAGAGGCATGTAAGTGCACTGATCTACTCAATGGGTTTCAAACAAATGATTACGGTAAACTTGGTGTCCATTCAAATAAGTTTACTAGACTGTTTACTGTGTACAAATTACACTTTTAATGGCCATATGATTTAGGGTCGCTGGTGGCTCGTAGCCGTCCAGGATCAACATATAAATACATTTGCTGATACAGTGTGTGGATCAAAGTCTATCATACAGTGAGTCTTAGTGAAGGCTCTTACTGGATGATGTTATTGCCCGAATGTATAGAGTAACACTACATAATCTCATGTGTTCAAATATACATGAGTGCACATGCGTAAATACATACAGGAAAATTACAGTCACACTCACACACACACATACCTCCCTCTCTTGCGTCTTGACAAGTTCAAAAGTTCTTCAGTACATAAACTTCTACTTCGCTAAGCCTGTGAAATTTGATAATAACTTCCCTGATCAGAAGTATTTATACGCCTCTCGTAGAAAAAAAGTGCCCGATTAATGTTACACCAGTACCCCCACAAGTGATATATTCTGAAACTTATTCCTCGTCGCTAGAAACTTTCACAGGGACAAACTTAAAGGAGTTTGGCGATACATTTCAGGTCAGAAACTTTTATACGTTATTGTTAGACGAAGTTAGGAGACGAAAATGAGTGTAGGAGGATGTACAAATAAATGAATATCTTCATACAAAATGTAACCTGACCTGACCAAACCTAACCTAACCTATTTAAAGTATAAATTAAACATCATATGGCAGTAAGCAAGGGCTGAAAAGAAATATACAAAATCTTACAATATACGAATTAATATTAAGTTGTAATAATAAAAACAAAAAGTTATCTCTATTTGACAAAATCGATTGATGATTTGTAAAAGCTTAAACTAAACAGGGATAATTGCCTAATATCGATAACTTCTATGTATTATTTTAAGCTTCTAACTGGCCATCGGCGATCATGTACTTCATCATATTAGGTATTAATGAATTGTCAAATAGAAAAGTTAAACTAACTTAACCTAACATTAACAAATATTAACTAAGTGTTATTTTTTTTTTACCTGCCAGAGGGTTGTGGGACCAGAGTGTGTTACCTGCCAGAGGGTTGTGGTACCAGAGTGTGTTACCTGCCAGAGCGTTGTGGGACCAGAGTGTGTTACCTGCCAGAGGGTTGTGGGACCAGAGTGTGTTACCTACCAGAGGGGTGCGGGACCAGAGTGTGTTACCTGCCAGAGCGTTATGGGACCAGAGTGTGCTACCTGCCAGAGGGTTGTGGGACCAGAGTGTGTTACCTACCAGAGGGTTGTGGGACCAGAGTGTGTTACCTACCAGATGGGTGCGGGACCAGAGTGTGTTACCTACCAGAGGGTTGTGGGACCAGAGTGTGTTACCTACCAGGGGGGTGCGGGACCAGAGTGTGTTACCTGCCAGAGGGTTATGGGACCAGAGTGTGCTACCTGCCAGAGGGTTGTGGGACCAGAGTGTGTTACCTACCAGGGGTGCGGGACCAGAGTGTGTTACCTGCCAGAGGGTTGTGGGACCAGAGTGTGTTACCTGCCAGAGGTTGGGACCAGAGTGTGTTACCTACCAGAGGGGTGCGGACCAGAGTGTGTTTCCTGCCAGAGGTTGTGGGACCAGTGTGTGCTACCTGCCAGAGGGTTGGGACCAGAGTGTGTTACCTACCAGAGGGGTGTGGACCAGAGTGTGTTTCCTGCCAGAGCGTTGTGGGACCAGAGTGTGCTACCTGTCAGAGGGTTGTGGGACCAGAGTGTGTTACCTACCAGAGGGGTGCGGGACCAGAGTGTGTTTCCTGCCAGAGCGTTGTGGGACCAGTGTGTGCTGGGGCCTGCCAGAGGTTATGGGACCAGAGTGTGTTACCTACCAGGGGGATGCGGGACGAGAGTGTGTTACCTGCCAGAGGGTTGTGGGACCAGAGTGTGTTACATACCAGAGGGGTGCGGGACCAGAGGGTGCGGGACCAGTGTGTGTTACTTGCCAGAGCGTTGTGGGACCAGAGTGTGCTACCTGCCAGAGGGTTATGGGACCAGAGTGTGTTACCTACCAGGGGGGATGCGGGACGAGAGTGTGTTACCTGCCAGAGGGTTGTGGGACCAGTGTGTGTTACATACCAGGGGGGTGCGGGACGAGAGTGTGTTACCTGCCAGAGGGTTGTGGTACCAGAGTGTGTTACCTACCAGAGGGGTGCGGGACCAGAGTGTGTTACCTGCCAGAGGGTTGTGGGACCAGAGTGTGTTAACTGCCAGAGGGGTGAGTGAGGCGGTGTAGGTTGGAAGTGAGGCAGGAACACGAGTCTTGACCCTTAGCAAAATGAAGTGGGGGGACCATTAACCAACACGTCATCATTAGCCAGCACGTCACCATTAACCATCAACTCGTCACGATTAACCAAGGCGTTGCCATTAACTAACACGTCACCATTAACTAACAGGTCAACATAAACCAACACGTCACCATTAACCAACACCTCACCATTAACCAGCACTTTACTCTTATGCTACATGTCACCATTAACCTACGAGTCAACATTAACCAACATGTCACCATTAACCAACGCGTCACCAAACACAGCAATAGGTGTGTGTCGTCCGCTGTACCATTATTTAAAGATTTATTTCGTTTTGTAATGAGGAACAAATATAACACAGACTCATCAGCTTCCTAATGGGACGACATAAAGGTGGTCAGGTATACTTCAGCCGGAGACAAAAATGAGCTTAGGTTAGGTTAGGTTAGGTTGAATTATTTCATGATAGTTTTGTTGGGCCGATTTCTTAGGTTATGTTGGGTTGGCATAAGTAGTTTAGGTTATATTAGGTTAGGTTAAGTAACTCATTGATAATTAGGTTAGGTTGAAATTACATACTGATAGTTAGCAAAACAAAATTAATGTGTGTACGTGTATGAAACTCAAGGCTCCTGACAGGACAGTGCGCGCAAACCACAGCTTAATGTACAATACTACATAGAACTCTTGAAAGTTCGCATCTGAACTTCAGCCTTACTTACTGAAGCTGTTTCAGAGAGTAGTGAGGGAGGCGCCATACTCTAGGTTCTTGAGATAACTTGATATACACGGTTCAGTAATCAATAGGCTGTTCAAAATCCCTTATTTTAAATTATTGTATCTTATTTCAAATTATTGTCAGTGAAACAGTAAGCTATCGTTGCTCATAACTTATGAGCAACGATATGTTATGAGTCATAACATAACGCGTTTAAATATTCAATTGATATATACAATCGTACCAAAGGAGAGGAAAATATTTTATTTTTTACTTATACCTAGTCTAAGGAATCTCATTGTTTATATTACAAAAACTGAAAGATGAGAATTTGTTCATTAGTTCATATAATACAAGTTCCAAATTTTATCCATATACATTGAGAAATATCCCATGTACTAATAAAACAAGTCATGATTCTATACACTGTAGAGCCGGGCATATTTATGACCCCTACAGGTAATTCATCATATCAGACTGCTGTACTATTAAGGTGTCAGGTGCCATTAACAACTAAGAGTGACAACAGACAATAAAAGGTGGCTTATTATTATAATACAAAGTAGTTATTTTTATGTGTCTTAATGCAACGTCATCCTTAAGGGAAGTGAATCCTGAAGCGTAGCAGTAGTTAATTTTCTTTCAATTATGAAATTATGATCAATCTGTAAGTGGTATAGATGGTAACAAGTGATCGTGGGCCCGGCTGCTGGCACGAGGAACAACATTGATGGCCATTAAAAATTTAGATTGTTTAGGCCGAAATACTTTTACTTACGAAACACTGCTAGCATGTATTGGCAAGGGCAGCCCGGAACCGTCAGGAACTCCCCCGATTGGATCCCATAGGCCACCCTTCTTCGCCAATCTCCTTAGGTGCTGAAGCAACTGAGGGTCTTCAGGACTCCGCCGAGAGGGCCAGAACAGCCGTCCTCACGCCCCCAACGAGTGATGCTAGCGAAGGTCCCGCTGGACCCCCGAGTAAGGTTGAGACTTTTCCTCTATTTCTCTTTAAGACAGAGAGGCAACACTGGCTAGTGACGCTAAGAGTATCTACTGTCATATCTTGATATATTATTACTTATTTTATAGTGGCGTCCACAACACACCGAGACTTTGGTGTTTGTTTCTGTGAGTTAAGGAGATACAGTGAGTCAACCTGAGACGTTAGTCAGCTGGTGCACAAGTTTTGAATTACGATCACAAGTACTCATATTTCATTATTTCTTTTATCCTCGCTGGGTGGGAGATATAAACTAATGTTATAGTTATATAGTCCTAAGTAACTTATATAAAGTATATAGGCATATAGTCCACAGTAATTCATGTAATGTTATAAGGCTTGTAGTCCCTTGTAACTTATTGCCGGATGCTTCACATTATGGTATAAGTAATATTAACATTAATTACCACTGGTTAGAGGTGTGGTGTAGATGTTTCATAGTTTAATATTTATAAACAGGCAGCTAATGAGGTGATAATCTTCACGGCCAGGAGGAGTGGTACTGACAGCCCGACGGTGTGTTCAGTGTATCAGAGGACTGTATCTGTTAACATATAGCATGAGACTTGGACTGCTGCTGTACTGTGGCCCTGACAAGATCATGTAGTGCGGGACATCACCAGATACTCCTGCGTTGGCCTCAGACATATTCCCAAATTGATGCTGTGTCCTTTTACTGGTGGGTAGTGGACATGTTACTGCTCCAGTAGACATAAATTATAATTTATTTATTTCACGTTAGTGGGAGTAGTAAAAGTTACCTTATATTCAGAGTAAAAGGAGGTATGACCTGAACGACTGGTGATAAGTATTCAAGGGTCTTATGCTGTGTTGGTGTGTGAGTTGCTACTGTGTGAGCCGTTGTCCACAAGGACCTCTACCCACACTACGCTCGACCTGTGGATGGGCCAGTAATTATGGTTACTCACTATACTATCACCATCGACCTGTACCAGCCACTTGTAATACCCAAAGCTCACTAGTAACGTCCATTATATCGTATATTAAATGTTCATCTCTTTATTTGTACGCCATTCCATGCTAGATTATACGAACCTGGCATGCTATCACCGTGATACGAACAGTAGGCAGGATACAGTCGCCATAGGCATGATAGGTAAGGTAGAATGTAAACCAGCTTATTCATGCTACCCGCCGTCACCTCCTCCAACATTCATCCGGCGCATATAGAGCGACGACATCCACTCCTACGTGTCATCCATCAGTCCAAGTAAAATAATGATTACCACATCCATAGTGGATTATATAGCACACACACACATAATAATGGAAGCCCCTCGAAATCGAAGATGGCGGGCCCAAGGGCCTCCTAGGCGTGAATTTGTTAAAGTGTAGAAGCTGTCGCCAACACAACTACCTCACCCTAAGTTAACGAGCTGCATGACCCAGTGTCAAGGAATAGTCCGAGAACACTGGACAGCTCGCCAACTGCATTGGCTAACCATTACCCCGGAACACGATCCGCAAATCGATTAACATCCAGGGTACCAATTACTGCTGGGTAGACAGAGGCAAATGGCGTAAAGAAACTTGCCCATAGTTTCACCCTGCCCGAGGATCGAACTCGGGCAGGATGCTGACCATTTCACCACAGGTCACACACACAAAAACACACACACACATACACACACACACAAACACACACACACACACACACACACAAGACCCACGTCAATAACTCACCATTTATTACGTGGAGGATCCCTCACGAGGCTCCTACAGTGTGTTGCCACTTTATCATCCACCAACTTACACACTATCATACTGCTCCTGGAAGACACTGAACACACCGTCGGGCTTTCAGCACAACTCCTCCTGGCCGTGAAGATCATCACTTCATTATGCTGACTGTATATAAATATGAAACATCTACGTCACACTTCTTATTGACTTTCTGCCTCATTTTTACACAATTGCAGGTCACAATTGTTTCTTTTACCTTGACAACACAACATACATATAATGTTTCTCTCTTTTATTATTATTATTATTATTATTATTATTATTATTATTATTATTATTATTATTATTATTATTATTATTATATTTTCGCCCCCCAGGCCCTGATGTGGGTCATTGACCTGTGACCTGACTAATCCCATAAAAAAACAAAACTGTGAAGAATATGTCAATAAGTTACTGGGGACTGTATACCGATAACATTACATGAGTTACTGGTGCCTATAATTATAACTATAACATTAGTTTATATCTCCCACCCAGCGAGGATAATAGAAATAATGAAATATGAGTACTTGTGATCGTAATTCAAAACTTGTGCACCAGCTGACTAACGTCTCAGGTTGACTCACTGTATCTCCTTAACTCACAGAAACAAACACCAAAGTCTCGGTGTGTTGTGGACGCCACTATAAAATAAGTAATAATATATCAAGATATGACAGTAGATACTCTTAGCGTCACTAGCCAGTGTTGCCTCTCTGTCTTAAAGAGAAATAGAGGAAAAGTCTCAACCTTACTCGGGGGTCCAGCGGGACCTTCGCTAGCATCACTCCTTGGGGACGTGAGACGGCTGTTCTGGCCCTCTCGGCGGAGTCCTGAAGACCCTCAGTTGCTTCAGCACCTAAGGAGATTGGCGAAGAAGGGTGGCCTATGGGATCCAATCGGCGGAGTTCCTGACGGTTCCGGGCTGCCCTTGCCAATACATGCTAGCAGTGTTTCGTAAGTAAAAGTATTTCGGCCTAAACAATCTAAATTTTTAATGGCTGTCAATGTTGTTCCTCGTGCCAGCAGCCTGGAGGCCATTGGTTCATCTCTACACCCGTGGGAACAACCAAGTCGGTTGTGTACAACAGCGTCAGAGAATTATAGCAGCCTTACAGTGAGAACGGCACCAGTGTCTTAAGGCTCATTAAGGCATCACGTATCGGTTAATACAAAAGGTGTTACCAAGTTAATGGCCGACAATCCAGTTTTTATTGTCATTTTTCCTTCTGATTTTTTTACACTTTAGTTTACATTTGTATTAAATTTAACACTTACTGTCATTTTTTCCTTACAGTAATACATACAAATGAAAAGCTTCATACAAAACATAACGTAACGTAACGTAACGTAACCTGCTTTAGGTATATTGGAATATCTTATGATTGTAAATGACGACTTATATGAAACAGTGATAATATTATTATGTGTAAATTAATTTACATTATTATAACAATAAAAAGTATTCCTTTACCCCTACTTAGCGGACACACACACTGGCCATAGGTGACCATGTAGGTCATCATATTAGGCCCACGTGAATAGTTGAAGTAACTTAACCTTAAGGAATATTACTTAACTCTTATCTTTATAAACACAGGATGATCATGACGCGTTATATGATATATTCTAAACAATGTAAATGTCAACATAAGTTTGGGAGAAAAACAACTAAATCTAAAGTTACTTAAAACAACAGTAAAGACTTAAACTGTACACATGAGACGAAAACAAATATCATAGTAATAAATGTAAGTAATAAATAACTAATTAAACCCTGAAACTAAATACGTATATTTAAATGTTCTTTGTCTTTTATATTATATTGTTCACACAGTAATGACTTTAACACATATTGAAACAATTAAAAGAAAAAAGAAAAAAAACACCGATCAACCTCGACCCGGAGGGCCAGATGACCCCTGGACAGCTCCGAGCTTGACCAGCACGTTCGTGTTTATATCATTATCTCGACTGAATTATATTACAAAGTCACTTATGAGTTTTTCAATGTTGTTTTGATAATATTTACTTATTCTCACCTAATTGTTAACAACTAGCGTATTAAAGAAAACGACCACAACTAAATAAAGGCGGAAATTCACGGAGGTAACTTGGTGTAACTGGCTAGACTCCCCGAGGTGCCACAGACCTGCCATCGTCTAGTAGTCTTTCATCGTGTAGCACAACTGAGGCTATACATACGAACACGTTTACTATATAGCTGAAGTATTTTACACGTTTCTTATACAGCCACTACTGAGAGAGGGGGAGGGAGGGACGGAAGGGGGCTACACGATGAACCCATAAATCAGGTATAGCTTGTCGAGGACGGGCTACGGGGCAATGTAAGCAATGGGGCTACTAAGACTATAGGTATAGGCTCCAAGTCCACGCCAGGCCAGGCCTGAGATGATGACCAGGCCTGAGATGATGACGTCACTAGCAGCGTCCTCAGCGGATATTACACGACTTGTATCTCTCGTCCATCTCTCCCTGGGTGAGGAGGAGGAAGGGGGGAGGGGGAAGAGGAGGGGGGAGGAGGAGGGAGGGGGAAGGAGGGTGGAAGGGAAGGAGGGAGAGAGGGAGGAGGAGGGGGAGGAGGGAGGAGGAGGAGGAGGAGGAGGAGGAGGGAGGGAAGAGGAGGATGGGAGGAGGAGGAGGGAGGGGAGGGAGGTGGGGGAGGGAGAGGAGGTGGGAGGGGAAGGAGGAGTGGGGAGGAGGGGGAGGAGGAGAGGGAGGAGGGGGGAGGGGAAGGAGGGGGAGGAGGAGGAGAAGAGGAGGAAGAAGAGGAGGGACGTAAAGGGGAAGAAGAAGAGGCGGAGGAAGGAGAAGGAAGAAGATAAGGAGTAGGAGGAAAGTGAGAAGGAAGAAAGAAGGAGGAGAAAGAGGAGAGAAGAGAAAGAAGATGGAAGAAAGACAGAGAAGGGGAGGGGAGAGGAATGGTCACAAAGCGAACAGCAACAAGTTTCAGTGTTGGTGGTGGTGGTGGTGGTAGTGGTAGTGGTGGTGATAACAGCAGTGGTCACGTTAGTAGTAGTATAAGTGGTGATTATAAGTGGTGCAGATGACGTGGTGGTGAGTGGTGATACGTGGTGGTAGTCACAGAAATGGTGGTGGTAGTGATGATAATAGCTGTGGTAGTGGTGGCAGTAGTAGTGGTGGTGATAATAGCAATGGTCACACAGTCCTGTCGTAACTGGCTGGCGGGTCTCAGGTGACATGTTGGGGCGGAAGGGGACAGAACAAAGCCTCGGCATCCGTCACCCCCTCCTTCCCTCCCAGACAGTTAACAGTCACAAAACGTCTCGACCTGTAAACATCTCAGCCCTGGGAACACTCGCAGAAACCGGAGAGAGTCCCTGAGAAAACCCTGTAGAAACCGCCGTGGCCCGAGGGATGGACTAGCCGAGAAAATCATAACGAATTTCAGGAAAGCTCTTTAGGCTCCTCCACCCGTCCGTCCGCCTCATGGGAAAAGGTTTTCTTTGCCATTTTAAAAGATTTGGAGCCACAATGAGGGATTTTTCACCGCTAAGAGTAAGGTATGAGGAGGTGGTGGGGGAGAGGGGGGATGGAGAGAAGGGGAGGGGGTGAAGGGAGGGGAAGGAGTGTATAGGGGGAGGTAGTGAAGAAGGAGGGGGTGGACGGTAGTATCCCAAACACCCACTTATGTAATGGAGGTTTAGAATGCACTACCAAACACACTTATCATATACACCTCAAAAATATTATCACATCATCACTAACTAATAAAACACAAGACTTGGTGAGTTATGTGTGAAGGGGATCATTCAGGTGGTGTGATAATACAATGTAAGAGAGAAACTTCACTAAATGGAGGAGGAGACACACGTCCTCCCCCATGGCTCCCACACACTCGCCGATAAATCACGTTCCGACTTCTTTATAAGGACCTTCCTGTTACCTGAATAACCCGGCAGCTGCAGCCTCAACCAATGGGGCGCCGCGCATTACCGCCGGCCTCCAATAATTACACCACATCCAGGAAAGGGGCGGGTTTTGGGATTGATAAAAAACGCGCCATTCCCACTCTCGCGTGTGATTGGGCGAAGAAGGAAGATGATAAAAAGAGGCGACTGTGATTGGCTGGCACCGCGTGTAATCACATATGACATGATGAAGATGATGATGGTGTTGCGATATGAGGAAGGTGTGTACTAGTGTGTGGTTGGTGGTGGCAGTAGTGGTGACTGGCGTGTGTGACGTGTGTGTGTTGGCTACTGATGGCGACCCTCTACACTGCCCCTGTTCCCACAACCACCCCCACCGCGCCTCACCATCGCTCCACACTACCCTCCCATAACATATAATTACAGTATATAAGTTATTAATAACAGCAATTTAGTATTTATTATAGTTTTTCGTATAGAGAAAAACACGTAAAAACAACATAAGATAAACTGGACAGTGTCAGATTGTGGGTGTCGGGAAACGTTGGAAGTGTGTAGTAGTAATAATAATTAACGGTTTATTGAAAAATATGGCAGGCAAAAAACTGAAAATATAAACTAAACAGAGATGAGTGGGTCACTTTGTTGTCAAGAAATACACAAGTAATATTAGTGGTAAATAATATTACTTGTATATGATGACAAGGAGGACTGGATCTTTTAACAGTTTCAGAACAGTTACGGTACTAAAGTGAGATAGACAAGGAGTGACTACACAGGTTAACTCCGAGTTATGAAGTGTGTGTGTGTGTGAGAGAGGGGGGAGTGTATATGTGGGGAGACTGGATGTGTGAGGGTAGTCGAGGTTTATGTAAGGGGATGTGTGGGAGGGTAATAACCATGATAGATGTTAGGGCTATGTGTTGGGGGGGGACGAAAATATTGGGTACTGAAATCAAATAAGAAACATTGTTGTGTGACCCGGGTGTATCGCTTGGGTGAATAACACGACAGACTATGTCAACACACTTCCCTTATGTCGTCTCTACTGCTGCAACTGTGAGAGGTGATGACGTTCTCACTACCGCACTACTAAATTATTGGTGGCTCGTCAAATGGGCCCCACACCTAATGGATCGGGGCCTATTAAGAACTGAGGCCTAAACTCAATCTTAACTCACTCCTTCCCCACTACAGAAGTCACTCTCCTTAACTCACACTGACTGACATACCTTCACGTTGTCAATCAGCATATCTAGGAGAGCCAGACGTCGTGTGATTTACGAAACGGACAGTTAGAACAGGCTGGAGATGGGTGAAGCTAAGTGATGGGACGGACAGTTAGAACAGGCTGGTGATGGGTGATGCTAAGTGGTGGGACGGACAGTTAGAACAGGCTGGTGATGGGTGATGCTAAGTGGTGGGACGGACAGTTAGAACAGGCTGGTGATGGGTGATGCTAAGTGACGGGACGGAAAGTTAGAACAGGCTGGTGACGGGTGATGCTAAGTGATGGGACGGACAGTTAGAACAGGCTGGTGATGGGTGATGCTAAGTGGTGGGACGGACAGTTAGAACAGGCTGGTGATGGGTGATGCTAAGTGATGGGACGGACAGTTAGAACAGGCTGGTGATGGGTGATGCTAAGTGGTGGGACGGACAGTTAGAACAGGCTGGTGACGGGTGACTCTATATGATGGGAAGCGAGACAGATATTAAACTAGAGTGATACCATGAGGACCCTGAACCAATAACGGTGCTACAACACAACACATCCTTCACATCAGTAAGAAAAGACGAATAACACATTAAAGGAACAGAGAATCCAGTATTTGTTGTGGATTCCGACCATCACGTGGTGGTAGTAGAGAGAGAGAGAGAGAGAGTAATAAGCCTTATTGATATGAAAATAAAGCAAGGAGCATCTGACATTACTATCAAGAGCCTGGTACCAGTAACAAGCAACAGCGTGAGGTTTTGGGGAGTCACAGTAACTGACAGGGTGTGGGGGTGTGGGGGGGGGAGAGGGAACACGACACACCTTAGTGACCGATAAAATAAAATTATACAGGTTGAATACGGAGTTCTCTTACCCTATAACTGTTTCTTTAATAAACCAAACTGGATTTTCATTTTATTTTAGATTAGGTTAATTTAGGTTTGGTGTCTGTGAGATGGTAGTGGGAGAGTAGAGGGACTTCCTTCACCCCCACAGTACTACTACACACCAAGTCCCAGGTTGCTGATCTGACTTCATGCCTCATTTACACACAATTGCAGGGTCTCAATTTTTTCTATTACATGACAAAACAACATACATATATAGCATTTCTCACTGTTGATTTTTTTCATTCTTGCATTTCTTTGTATGTATTATTATCACAGTGTTGTTATTATTATTATTATTACCATTAATATTTTGTTTTACTTTTAATTATAAATTTTATTTACTATGAATTATTATTATTATTAATAAATTTTCGCCCCCCGGGCCCTGATGTGGGTCAGTGACCTGTGCCCGGGTGGGCTAATCCCCGTAAAAAAAAAAAAAATGCAGGATCTCAATTGGTCTCAATTGTTTCTCTTACTATTGACAACACAATATACATATATTGTTTCTCACTTTTGATTTT
>NW_024710824.1:0-6061 GCF_018991925.1 Homarus americanus | reverse complement strand
TAACGCCATTTAACCCACTAAAACGCCATTTAACGTTAGTTTAACGCCATTTAACGTTAGTTTAACGCTATTTAACGTTAGCTTAACGTCATTTAACCTTAATTAAAACGATATTTATCGTTAGTTTAACGCCATTTAACGTTAGTTAAACATCATTTAACCTCATAATTAAACGCCATTTAACGTTAGTTTAACGCCATTTAACCTTAATTAAACGCCACGAACGTTAGTTTAACGCCATTTAACGTTATTTTAACGCCATTTAACGTTAGTTTAACGTCATTTAACCTTAATTAAACGCCATTTAACTTAGTTTAACGCCATTTAACGTTGCTGTTGTCATTTAAAGTTAATTTTAACGCTATTTAACGTTAGTTTAATTTTCATTTTAACGTTAGTTTAACTTCATTTAACGTTAATTAAACGCCATTTAACGTTAGTTTAACGCCATTTTGATTTAAGTTTAACGCCATTTAACGTTAGTTTAACGCCATTTAACGTTAAGTTAACGCCATTTAACGTTAGTTTAACGCCATTTAACGTTATTTAAAACGTCATTTAATGTTGGGCTTAACGTCATTTAACGTTAGTTTAACGCCATTTAACGTTAGTTAACGCCATTTAACGTTAGTTCGTCATTTAACCCACTAAACGCTATTTAACGTTATTAACGCCATTTAGCGTTAGTTAAACGTCATTAAACCCTTTAATTAAAACGCCATTTAATGTTAGTTAACGCCATTTAAATTTTAAATTAAACGCCATTTAACGTTAGTTTCTACGTCATTTAACCTTTAATTAAACGTTATTTTAATTTTAGTTTAACGCCATTTAACGTTAGTTAAACGTCATTTAACGTTAATTTAATAATCTTAACGTTAGTTTAACTTAATAACGCGTTTAACTTCATTTGACGTTAATTAAACGCCATTTAACGTTAGTTTAACGCCATTTAACGTTAGTTAAACGTCATTTTATGTTAGTTTAACGTCATTTAACGTTAGTTTAACGCTATTTAACGTTAGCGTTTAACGCCATTTAACGTTAGTTTAACGCTATGTAATATTAGTTTAACGTCATTTAACCTAATTAAACGCTATTTGTGTTAGTTTAATTATTTAACCTTTAATTAACGCCATTTAACGTTAGTTTAACGCCATTTTAACGTTAGTTTAATCGCCATTTTAACGTTAGTTTAATCATTTAGCCTTAATTAAACGCCATTTAACGTTAGTTTAACGCTATTTACGTTAGCTAAACGTCATTTAACGTTAATTTAACGCTATTTAACGTTAGTTTAACTTCATTTAACGTTAGTTTAACTTCATTTAACGTTAATTAAACGCTATTTAACGTTAGTTTAATGCCATTTAACGTTAGTTAAACGTCATTTAATGTTAGTTTAACGCCATTTAATGTTAGGCTCCATCGCTATTTTAACGTTAGTTTAACGCCATTTAACGTTAGTTTGTAAGCCATTTAACGTTAGTTCAACGTCATTTAACCTACTAAACGCCATTTAACGTTAGTTTAACGCTTTTCATTAACGTTAGTTTAACGTCATTTAAACCTTAATTAAACGCCATTTAACGTTAGTTTAACGCCATTTAACGTTAATTAAACGCCATTTAACGTTAGTTTAACGCTACTAACGTTGTTTAAACGTCATTTAAATGCGTTTAACGTCATTTTTAACGCGGGTTTAACGCCATTAACGTTAGTTTAACGCGTCATGCAACATTAGTTAAACGTCATTATTAAACGCCATTTAACCTTAATTAAACGCCATTTAACGTTAGTTTAACGCCAATTAACGTTAGTTTAACGCCAATTAACGTTAGTTTAACGCCATTTAACGTTACTTTAATGCCAATTAACGTTAGTTTAACGTCATTTAACGTTAATTTAACGCTATTTAACGTTAGTTTAACGCCATTTAACGTTAATTTAACGCTATTAACGTTAGTTTAACGCCGTTTAACGTTAGTTTAACTTCATTTAACGCTAATTTAACGCCATTTAACGTTAGTTTAACGCCATTTAACGTTAGTTTAACTTCATTTAACTTTAATTTAACGCCATTTAACGTTAGTTTAACGCCATTTAACGTTAGTTTAATGCCATTTAACGTTAGTTTAACGTCATTTAACATTAATTAAACGCCATTTAACGTCAGTTTAACACCATTTAACGTTAGTTTAACGCCATTTAACCTTAATTTAACGCCATTTAACGTCAGTTTAACGCCATTTAACATTAGTTTAACATCATTTAACGTTAGTTTAACGCCATTTAAAGTTAGTTTAACGTTATTTAACTTTAATTAAACGCCATTTAACGTTAGTTTAACGCCAATTAACGTTAGTTTAACGCCTTTTAACGTTAGTTTAACACCCATTTTAACGCCGATGGTTTAGCTTGCCATTTAACGTTAGTTTAACGACATTTAGCATTGGTTTGTATTTACCGTTTAGTTTAACGCCATTTAACGTTAGTTTAACGCCATTTAACGTTAGTTTAACGCCATATAACGTTAGTTTAACTTTATTTAACCTTAATTAAACGCCATTTAACGTTAGTTTAACGCCATTTTAAGTTAGTTTAACGCCATTTAACGTTAGTTTAACGCCATTTAACGTTAGTTTAACGTCATTTAACCTTAATTAAACGCCATTTAACGTTAGTTTAACGCCATTTAACGTTTGTTTAACCCCCATTTAACACTAGTTTAACGTCATTTAACCTTAATTAAACGCCATTTAACGTTAGTTTAACGCCATTTAACCTTAATTAAATGCCATTTAACGTTAGTTTAACGCCATTTACCGTTAGTTTAATGCCATTTAACGTTAGTTTAACGTCATTTAACCTTAATTAAACGCCATTTAACGTCAGTTTAACGCCATTTAACGTTAGCTTAACGCCATTTAACGTTAGTTAAACGTCATTTAACGTTAATTTAACGGTATTTAACGTTAGTTTAACGCCATTTAACGTTACTTTAACGCCATTTAACGTTACTTTAACGCCATTTAACGTTAGTTTAACGTCATTTAACCTTAATTAAACGCCATTTAACGTTAGTTTAACGTCATTTAACGTTAGCTTAAAATCAATTAACGTTAGTTTAACGACATTTAACGTTAGTTTAACGTCATCTAATGTTAGTTTAACGTCATCTAACGTTAGTTTAACGTCATTTAACGTTAGTTTAACGCCATTTTACGTTAGTTTAACGCCATTTAACGTTAGTTTAACGCCATTTAACGTTAGTTTAACGCCATTTAACGTTAGTTTAACGCCATTTAACGTAAGTTTAACGCCATTTAACATTAGTTTAACGTCATTTATCCTTAATTAAACGCCATTTACCGTTAGTTTAAGCCATTTAACGTTAGTTTAACGTCATTTAACCTTAATTAAACGCCACTTAACGTCAGTTTAACGCCATTTAACGTTAGCTTAACGCCATTTAACGTTAGTTAAACGTCATTTAACGTTAGTTTAACGTCATTTAACATTAGTTTAACGTCATTTAACCTTAATTAAACGCCATTTAACGTTAGTTTAACGCCATTTAACGTTAGTTTAACGTTATTTAACCTTAATTAAACGCCATTTAACGGTAGTTTAACGCCATATAACGTTAGTTTAACGCCATTTAACGTTAGTTTAACGCCATTTAACGTTAGTTTAACGCCATTTTACGTTAGTTTAACGCCATTTAACGTTAGTTTAACGTCATTTAACCTTAATTAAACGCCATTTAACATCATTTAACGTTAGTTTAACGCCATTTAATATTTGTTTAACGTCATTTAACCTTAATTAAACGCCATTTAACGTCAGTTTAACGCCATTTAACGTTAGCTTAACGCCATTTAACGTTAGTTAAACGTCATTTAACGTTAATTTAACGGTATTTAACGTTAGTTTAACGCCATTTAACGTTAGTTTAACGTCATTTAACGTTAATTTAACGCCATTTAACGTTAGTTTAACGCTATTTAACTTTAGATTAACACCATTTAGCTTTAGTTTAATGTCATTTAACGTTAGTATAACGTCATTTATCGTTAGTTTAACGCCATTTAACGTTAGTTTAACGCCATTTAACGTTATTTTAACGCCATTTAACGTTATTTTAACGCCATTTAACGTTAGTTTAACGCCATTTAACGTTAGTTTAACGCCATTTAACGTTAGTTAAACGTTATTTAACCTTAATTAAACGCCATTTAACGTTAGTTTAACGTCATTTAACGTTAGTTTAAAGCCATTTACCGTTAGTTTAACGCCATTTAACGTTAGTTTAACGCCATTTAACGATATTTTAACGCCATTTAACGTTAGTTTAACGCCATTTAACGTTAGTTTAACGCCATTTAACCTTAGTTTAACGTTATTTAACCTTAATTAAACGCCATTTAACGTTAGTTTAACGCCATTCAACGTTAGTCTAACGCCATTTAACGTTAGATTAACACCATTTAGCGTTAGTTTAACGTCATTTAACGTTAGTATAACGTCATTTAAACTTAATTAAACGCCATTTAACGTTAGTTTAACGCCATTTAACGTTAATTTAACGCCATTTAACGTTAGTTTAGCGCCATTTAACGTTAGTTTAACGTCATTTAACATTAGTTTAACGTCATTTAACCTTAATTAAACGCCATTTAACGTTAGTTTAACGCCATTTAACGTTAGTTTAAAGCCATTTACCGTTAGTTTAACGCCATTTAACGTTAGTTTAACGCCATTTAACGTTATTTTAACGCCATTTAACGTTAGTTTAACGTCATTTAACATTAGTTTAACGTCATTTAACCTTAATAAAACGCCATTTAACGTTAGTTTAACGCCATTTAACGTTAGTTTAACGCCATTTAACGTTAGTTTAAAGTTATTTAACCTTATTTAAACGCCATTTAACGTTAGTTTAACGCCATTTAACGTTAGTTTAACGGCATTTAACGTTAGTTTAACGCCATTTTACGCTAGTTTAACGCCATTTAACGTTAGTTTAACGTCATTTAAACTTAATTAAACGCCATTTAACGTTAGTTTAACGCCATTTAACGTTAGCTTAATGCCATTTAACGTTAGTTAAACGTCATTTAACGATAATTTAACGGTATTTAACGTTAGCTTAACGCCATTTAACGTTAGTTAAACGGCATTTAACGTTAATTTAACGGTATTTAACGTTAGTTTAACGCCATTTAACGTTAGTTTAACGCCATTTAACGTTAGTTTAAAGCCATTTACCGTTAGTTTAACGCCATTTAACGTTAGTTTAACGCCATTTAACGTTAGTTTAACGCCATTTAACGTTAGTTTAACGCCATTTAACATTAGTTTAACGTTATTTAACCTTAATTAAACGCCATTTAACGTTAGTTTAACGTCATTTAACCTTAATTAAACGCCATTTAACGTTAGCTTAACGCCATTTTACGTTAGTTAAACGTCATTTAACGTTAATTTAACGGTATTTAACGTTAGCTTAACGCCATTTAACGTTAGTTAAACGTCATTTAACGTTAATTTAACGGTATTTAACGTTAGTTTAACGCCATTTAACGTTAGTTTAACGCCATTTAATGTTAGTTTAACGTCATTTAACGTTAGTTTAAAGCCATTTACCGTTAGTTTAACGCCATTTAACGTTAGTTTAACGCCATTTAACGTTATTTTAACGCCATTTAACGTTAGTTTAACGTCATTTAACATTAGTTTAACGTCATTTAACCTTAATAAAACGCCATTTAACGTTAGTTTAACGCCATTTAACGTTAGTTTAACGCCATTTAACGTTAGTTTAAAGTTATTTAACCTTATTTAAACGCCATTTAACGTTAGTTTAACGCCATTTAACGTTAGTTAAACGTTATTTAATGACAGTTTAACGTCATTTAATGTTAGTTTAACGTCATTTAACGTTAGTTTAACGGCATTTAACGTTAGTTTAACGCCATTTAACATTAGTTTAACGTCATTTAACCTTAATTAAACGCCATTTAACGTTAGTTTAACGTCATTTAACGTTAGTTTAACC
>NW_024710823.1:0-18529 GCF_018991925.1 Homarus americanus | reverse complement strand
TTTGGTCTGTTGTCATGGTTTTGTCTGTCTGTTGTCTGTGTCCTTTAGTCCATCCAAACAATACGTTCCTGGTCTGTTGTCTGTGGGTTTTGACCGTCTGTTGTCTTGTTCCTTACCCATCCGTTGCCAATACATTCCTTGGTCTGTTGTCAGCGGTCTGCCCGTCTGTTGTCTGTGTTCCTTAGTCCATCCGTTGCCAATACGTTCCTTTGGTCTGTTGTCGTGGTTTGTCTGTCTGCTGTCTGTGTTCCTAGTCCATCCGCTGCCAATACGTCTTGGTCTGTTGTCCCCCCACCACCCCAAACCCCCCGTGTTTCTGTCGTCTGTTGTCTGTGTTCCTTTAGTCCATCCGTTGCCAAAACGCCCTGGTCTGTTATCTGTGGGTTTTGCCCGTCTGCTGTCTGTGTCCTTTATCCATCCCTCGCCAATACGTTCTTTTGGTCTGTTGTCTGTGGGTTTTATTCCGTCTGTTGTCTGTGTTCCTAATCCATCCGCCAACACGCTCCTTGGTCTGTTGTCTGTGGGTTTTGCCCGTCTGTTGTCTGTGTTCCTTTAGTCCATCCGCTCCAATACGCCTTTTGGTCCGTTGTCGTTTTTGTCTGTCTGTTGTCTGTGTTCTTTAGTCCATCCCGTTGCCAATACGTTCCTTTTGGTCTGTTGTCTCCTTGTTCCTTTACCACCGCCAATACGTTCCTTGGTCTGTTGTATGTGCCTTTTCCCTGTCCGTTGTCTGTGTTCCTTTAGTCCATCCGCCAACACGCTCCTTTGGTCTGTTGTCTGGCCTTTGTCTGTCTGTTGTCTGTGTTCCTTAGTCCACCCCAAACCCCCCCCTTTACCATCCTTCCAATCTTCCTTTATCTGTTGTCAGTGGCTTTGGTCTGTTGTCTGTGTGGGTTTTGTCTGATGTTGTCTGTGTTCCTTTAGTCATCCGTTGCCAATAAGTTCCTTTGAACCCTGTTGTCTGTGGGTTTTGTCTGTCTGTTGTCTGTGTTCCTTTAGTCCATCCGTTGCCACTTTACGTTCCTTTGGTCTGTTGTCTGTGGGTTTTGTCTGTCTGTTGTCTGTGTTCCTTTAGTCCATCCGTTGCAATACGTTCCTTTGGTCCTGTTGTCTGTGGGTTTCGTCTGTCCTGTTGTCTGTGTTCCTTTAGTCCATCCGTTACTTAATACGTTCCTTTGGTCTGTTGTCTGTAGGTTTTGTCTGTCTGTTGTCTGTATTTCCTTTAGTCCCATCCGTTGCCAATACGTTCCTTTGGTCCTGTTGTCTGTGGGTTTCGTCTGTCTGTTGTCTGTGTTCCTTTAGTCCATCCGTTACTTAATACGTTTCCTTTGGTCTGTTGTCTGTGGGTTCGTCGGTCTGTTGTCTGTGTTCCTTTAGTCCATCCGTTGCCAATACGTTCCTTTTGGTCTGTTGTCTGGGTTTTGTCTGTCTGTTGTCTGTGTTCCTTTAGTCCATCCGTTGCTGTCGTTCCTTTGGTCTGTTGTCTGTAGGTTATGTCTGTCTGTTGTCTGTGTTCCTTTGAGTCCATCCGTTGCCAATACGTTCCTTTGGTCTGTTGTCTGTAGGTTTCGTCTGTCTGTTGTCTGTGTTTTCCTTTAGTCATCCGTTATAATACGTTCCTTTGGTCTGTTGTCTGTGGGTTTCGTCTGTCTTATTTGTCTGTGTTCCTTTAGTCCATCCGTTATCACGTTCCTTTTGGTCTCTGTTGTCCTGTATGGGTTTTGTCTGTCTGTTGTCTGTGTTCCTTTAGTCATCAGGTACCAATACGTTCCTTTGGTCTGTTGTCTGTGGGTTTTGTCTGTCTGTTGTCTGTGTTCCTTCCTCCATCCGTTGTATCGTTCCTTTGGTCTGTTGTCTGTGGGTTTTGTCTGTCTGTCTGTGATCCTTTGGTCATCCGTTGTCAATACGTTCCTTTGGTCTACCATTGTCTTGTCGGGTTTCTGTCTGTTGTCTGTGTTCCTTTAGTCCATCCGTTACTTAATACGTTCCTTTGGTCTGTTGTCTGTGGGTTTTTGTCTGTCTGTTGTCTGTGTTCCTTTAGTCCATCCGTTGTAATACGTTCCTTTGGTCTGTTGTCTGTGGGTTTTATGCTGTCTGTTGTCTGTGTTCCTTTAGTCCATCCGTTGCCAGCCACGTTCCTTTGGTCTGTTGTCCTGTGGGTTTCGCGTCTGTCTGTTGTCTGTGTTCCTTTAGTCCATCCGTTGTAATACGTTCCTTTGGTCTGTTGTCTGTGGGTTTCGTCTGTCTGTTTGTCTGTGTTCATTTAGTCATCCGTTGCCAATACGTTCCTTTGGTCTGTTGTCTGTGGGTTTGTCTGTCTGTTGTTTGTGTTCCTTTAGTCCATCCGTTGCCAATACGTTCCACTTTGGTCTGTTGTCTGTGGGTTTCGTCTGTCTGTTGTCTGTGTTCCTTTAGTCCATCCGTTTGTAATACGTTCCTTTGGTCTGTTGTCTGTGGGTTTCCGTCATGTCTGTTGTCTGTGTTCCTTTAGTCCATCCGTTTACTTAATACGTTCCTTTGGTCTCTCTGTTGTCTGTGGGTTTTGTCTGTCTGTTGTCTGTGTTCCTTTAGTCCATCCGTTGCCAATACGTTCCTTTGGTCTGTTGTCTGTGGGTTTTGTCTGTCTGTTGTCTGTGTTCCTTTTAGTCATCCAATTTGTAATACGTTCCTTTGGTCTGCTGTTGTCTGTGGGTTTTGTCTGTCTGTTGTCTGTGTTCGCTAGTCCATCCGTTGCCATACGTTCCTTTTGTTCTATTGTCTGTGGGTTTCGTCTGTCATTGTCTGTGTTCCTTTAGTCCATCCGTTTGCCAATACGTTCTTTGGTCTGTTTGTCTGTGGGTTTTGTCTGTCTGTTGTGCGTTTCCTTTAGTCATCCGTTGCCAATACGTTCCTTTGGTCTGTTGTCTGTGGGTTTCGTCTGTCTGTTGTCTGTGTTCGCGCTAGTCCATCCTTGTCGTTTCCTTTGGTCTGTTGTCCTGTGTTCCTTGCTTATGCGTTGTCGTCTTTCCGTCTACCCATATCAGTGAGCTGAGGAACATGCCTTGTGACAGATAGACAGTATGTATTAAACTACCCTGTATAGAATTTACCAGAGGAGAACAACTCACTGAACTAGCGGATTTTGGACTCGCGTTTACACTTTTCGCGATCATCTCAGTAATTTCATGGATTTTGGACTCGCGTTTACATTTCGCGAACTTTTAAATCCGACTACAACGTCTCACGATTCCTTGCAGGCAGTAGATAATAGCATAATGGACCATTAAAACAAAAATGTAAGGACAATCAAATGTTAGTACTGTAACACACTGTAATGTCTCAGCTGAGAATTTGGACCCAAGTGTGACTACGTCTCTCTCTCTCTCTCCCTCTCTCTCTCTCTCCTTACGTGTTGCAGGTGTGAGAGGGGTGGCAGCATATGTGTTACAGGTGTGAAGGGTGGCAGCTTATGTGTAACAGGTGTGAAGAGGTGGCAGCATATGTGTTACAGGTGTGAAGAGAATTTGACAGCATATGTGGTACAGGTGTGAGGTGGCAGCATATATGGTACAGGTGTGAAAAGGGCAGCTTATGTACAGGTGTGAAGGGTGGCATATGTGGTACGGGTGTGAAGGGTAACATATGTGTTACAGGTGTGAAGAGGGTGGCAGCATATGTGGTACAGGTGTGAAGAGGTGGCAGCATATGTGGTCTGGTGAAGAGGGTGGCAGCATATGTTACAGGTGTGGGGTGTATGTGTGCAGTGTGAAGGGTGGCAGCATATGTGTGTAAGGTGTGTGAAGGGGTGCTTGGCAGCATTTCTGTAGCTTCCAGCAGTTAGTGGGTGGGTTAGGTGGGAGGAGCTGTGGTGAGGTGGAAGGGTAGGGTGCATGGTGGTGGGTGAGGTGGGCCAGCAGCCAGGTAGTAGTGGAAGTGAAGGGTGCAGGGGTGGAGCGAGCAAGGTGGGCAGACGGAGGCAGGAGTGGGCAGACTGTGGTCAGGGTCGGCGGACAGTCAGGGTGGGCAGGCAGTCAGGGGTGGAGCAGGCAGTCAGGTGGGCGGGCAGTCAGGGGTGGGCGGACAGTCAGTGGAGCGGACAGTCAGGAGTGGGCGGACAGTCAGAGGTGGGCGGATAGTCAGGGAGTGGGCAGGCAGTCAGGGTGGGCAGGCAGTCAGGGGTGGAGCGGACAGTCAGGAGTCGGGTGAGCAGTCAGGGGTGGGCGGACGGTCAGGGGTGGGCGGACGGTCAGGGGTGGAGCGGACAGTCAGGGGTGTGCAGGCAGTCAGGGTGGAGCGGACGGTCAGGGTGGGCGGACGGTCAGGGGTGGAGCGGACAGTCAGGGTGGGCGGACGGTTAGGGAGTGGAGCGGACAGTCAGGGAGTGGGCGGACGGTCAGAGGTGGGCCGGACAGTCAGGAGATCAGACTGGACGGTGGGGTGGGCGGAGAGTCAGGGGTGGGCGGACAGTCAGGTGTGCAGGCAGGCAGGTGAAACAGAATCAGGTGAGCACACATGCACACACAATCAGCGCATTCAAAGCACCACCACCACTTGGGGGCAAGAACTGAGTGTAGTCACCCCGGCATCGACCACCAGATTCCAAGGCTTTCATCTCACATGAATTCAATGCCACGCTCACCAATTCCTGGAAGCTGATCAATTGAGTTAGATCATCAATTCCTGGAAGCTGATCCAGGTGGGATTAGATCACCAATTCCTGGAAGCTGATCAATTGAGTTAGATCACATTTGGAAGCTGATCAATTGAGTTAGATCATCGAAATTTCCTGGAAGCTGATCAGTGGAGTTAGATCATCAATTTCTGGAAGCTGATCGGTGAGTTAGATCACCAATTCCTGGAAAGCTTCAGTCAATTGAGTTAGATCTCACCAATTCCTGGAAGCTGATCAATTGAGTTGAATCACCAATTCTGGAAGCTGATCAATTCCAGAGTTACTAAATTGATTTTCATTACGATTAGAGATGAGTTAGGATTGATTAGGTTGGGTTAAGGTTCATTACGATAAAATGTGGTATAGTATTAAACAATTTAGTTCAAGAATGTATATCTCTCAACTATAATGACTAACCCGAGTGTCTGAGGTGGGGTGTCAGAGGAGTGGGAGTGTCTGAGGTGTACACACAGAGAGTCAGAGTGTACCTGGGAGTATCAGAGAGTGCCTGGGGAGTACCGAGGTGTACCTGGGGAGTGTCGGAGGTGTTCCTTGGGGAGTGGCTGGGGTGTAACTGGAGGTGTCTGGGGGTGTACCTGGGGAGTGTCAGGGGTGTAACTGGAAGTGTCGGAGGTGGAACTGGGGAGTGTCGGAGGTGTAACTGGGAGTGTCGGAGGGGTGCCTGGGGAGTGTCAGAGGTGTACCTGGGGTGTCAGAGGTGTACCTGGGAGTGTCAGTGGTGTAGATGGGGAGTGTCAAGTGGGTACCAGGGGAGTGTCAGAGGAGTGCCTGGGGTGTCAGAGGTGTATCTGGGGAGTGTCTGGGGTGTGCCTGGGGTGTGTGGGTGTGCCTGGGAGTGTCATTATTGTGCCAGGGAATTGTCAGGAGTACCTGGGAGTGTCAGTGGTGTGCCTGGGAGGTGTCACTGAGGTGGCCTGGGGGTATCAGAGGTGCACCTGGACGTGTCAGAGGTGTGCCTGGAAGTGTCAGAGGTGTACCTGGGATTTACAGGAGGTGTGCCTGGGGAGTGTGAAGTGTGCCTGGAAGTGTCTGGGGTGTACATGGGTGTGTGCTGCTTGGTGTCAGGGGTGTGCCTGGCAGTGTCAGCAGTGTGCCTGGGAGTGTCCAGAGGTGCTGGGGTGTCTGGGGGGTGTGCCTGGGAGTGTCAGAGGTGTGCTTGGGGAGTGTATCAGAGGTGTGCTGCAGGAGTGTCAGACGCGTGCACTTGGGAGTGTCACAGGTGCACCTGGGGTATCTGAGGTGTACTTGGGAGTGTCTGAGCTGTGTACCTGGGTGTCTGGGGTGCCTGGGAGCGTCAAAGGAGTACCTGGAAGTGTCAGGGGTGTGCCTGGTAGTGTCAGTGGTGTACCAGGGGAGTGTCAGAGGTGTACCTGGGAATGTCATTGGTGTTCCTGAGGAGTGTCAGAGGTGTATCTGGGAGTGTCAGGGGTGTGCCTGGGAGTGTCAGGGGTGTACCTTGGGTGTCAGAGGTGTGCCTGGGGTGTCTGAGGTGTGCCTGGGGTGTCAGAGGTGCACTTGGGGTGTCAGGGTGCCAGGGAGTGTCAGTGGGTGCCTGGGGAGTGTCAGAGGTGTGCCTGGGGTGTCTGAGGTGTACCTACGGAGTGTCTGAGCTGTGCCTGGGAGTGTCGGAGGTGTTCTGGGGTGTCAGATGTGTGCCTGGGGTGTCAGGGGTGTGCCTGGGGTGTCAGAGGTGAACCTGTGGTGTCAGAGGTGTGCCTGGGGGTGGCAGAGGTGTGCCTGGGAATGTCAGAGGTGTATCTGGGAGTGTCTGGGGTGTGCCTGGGGGTGTCAGAGGTGTGCCTGGGAGTGTCAGGGGTGTGCCTGGGAGTGTCAGGGGGTGTGCCTGGGGTGTCTGAGGGTGTGCCTGGGGTGTCGGAGTGTGCCTGGGGTGTCAGGGGTGTGCCTAGGAGTGTCAGAGGTGTTCCTGGGGTATCAGAGGGTGCAGGGAGTGTCAGTGGAGTACCTGGGAGTGTCAGAGGTGTGCATAAGTGTCAGAGGTGTAACTGGGAGTGTCATGGGTGTGCCTGGGGTGTCAGATGTGTACCTGGGGTGTCTGGGTTTGCCTGGGAGTGTCTCAGGTGTGCCTGGGAGTGTCAGAGGTGTGCCTGGGAGTGTCAAGTGTGCCTGGGAGTGTCTGGGGTGTGCCTGGGGTGTCAGAGTTGTGCTATGGAGTGTCTGGGGTGTGCCTCGAGGTGTCAGGGGTGTGCTGCGGGTGTCAGGGGTGTGCCTGGGGAGTGTCAGGGGTGTGCCTGGGTTTCTGGTGTGCCTGGGGTGTCAGAGGGTGCCTGGGGAATGTCAGGGGTGTATCTGGGGAGTGTTTGGGGAGTACATAGGGTGACAGAGGTGTACCTGGGAGTGTCAGGGGTGTGCCTGGGGAGTGTCAGAGGTGAACCTGTGAGTGTCAGAGGTGTGCCTGGGGGTGTCAGAGGTGTGCCTGGGAATGTCAGAGGTGTGCCTGTGAGTGTCAGAGGTGTGCCTGGGGTGTCTGGTGTGCCTGGGTGTCAGGGGAGAACCAGGGGTGTGGAGGTGTGCCTGGGGAGTGTCAGGATGTGTGCCTGGGGAGTGTCGGAGGTGTGCCTGGGAATGTCGAGGTGTGCCTGGGAGTGTGGAGGTGTGCCAGGGGTGTCAGAGATGAACCAGGGATGTCAGAGGTGAACTGGGGAGTGTCTGAGGTGTGCCTGGGGTGTCGGAGGTGTGCAAGTGTCAGAGGTGTGCCTGGGAGTGTCGGAGGTGTGCTTGGGAGTGTCTGGGCTGTGTGGGGTGTCAGGTGTGCCTGGCAGTGTCTAAGGTGTGCTGGCAGTGTCAGAGGTGTGCCTGGGGTGTCAGAATGTGCCTGGAGCGTCAAGGGTGCCTGGAGTGTCGAGTGTGCCTGGTAGTGTCAGAGGTGTGCCAGGGGTGTCAGAGGTGTACCTGGGGAGTGTCGAGGGTGTGCCTGGGAGTGTCAGAGGTGTGGGGAGTGGGAGGTGTGCCTGGGGAGTGTCGGATGTGTGCCGCTGGTAGTGTCAGAGGTGTGCCAGAGAGGTGTTAGAGTGTGCCTGGCAGTGTCATGGTGAACCAGGGGGTATCGGAGGTGTGCCTGGGATGTCTGAGATGTGCCTGGGGTGTCAAGGGTACCTGGGAGTGTCAGGGGTGTGTCTGGGAGGTGTCTGGGGTGTGCCTGGGAGTGTCAGGGTGTGCCTGGGACTGTCAGGGGTGTGCCTGGGAGTGTCAGAGGTGTACCTGGAAGTGTCAGGGTGTGCCTGGGGAGTATCAGAGGAGTGCCAGGGGTGTCGGTGGGTACCTGGGACTGTCAGAGTGTGCATAGAGTGTCAGAGGTGTGTACTGGGGAGTGTCATGGGTGTGCCTGGGGTGTCAGATGTGTGCCTGGGGGTGTCTGGGGTTTGGGGTGTCTCAGGTGTGCCTGGGAGTGTCAGAGGTGTACCTGGGAGTGTCAGGAGGTGTGCCTGGGAGTGTCTGGGGTGTGCCTGGGGTGTCAGGGTTGTACTATGGGAGTGTCTGGGTGTGCCTCAGGTGTCAGAGGTGTGCCTGGAGTGTCAGGGTGTGCAAGTGTCAGGGGTGTGCCTGGGGTTTCTGGGGTGTGCCTGGGGTCAGGTGCCTGGGAATGTCAGGTGTGTCTGGAGTGTTTGGGGTGCCTGGGGTGACAGAGGTGTGCCTGGGGTGTCAGAGGTGTGGGGTGTCAGAGGTGAACCTGTGGAGTGTCAGAGGTGTGCCTGGGGTGTCAGGGTGTGCCTGGGAATGTCAGAGGTGTGCCTGTGGTGTCAGGAGGTGTGCCTGGGTGTCTGGGGTGTGCCTGGGGTGTCAGGGGGCCAGGGGTGTGGGGTGTGCCTGGGTGTCAGATGTGGCTGGGGTGTCGGAGGTGTGCCGGGAATGTCGGAGGTGTGCCTGGTGTGAGAGGTGTGCCAGGTGTCAGAGATGAACCAGGGGATGTCAGAGGTGAACTAGGGGTGTCTGGGGTGGCCTGGAGTGTCAGGAGGTGTGCCTGGGGTGTCAGAGGTGTGCCTGGGAGTGTCGGAGGTGTGGGGGTGTCTGGGCTGTGCGTGGGGTGTCTGGGGTGTGCCTGGCGGTGTCTAAGGTGTGCCTGGCAGTGTCAGAGGTGTGCCTGGGAGTGTCAGAATGTGTGCCTGGGAGCGTCAAGGGTACCTGGAAGTGTCAGAGGTGTGCCTGGTAGTGTCAGAGGTGTGCCAGGGAGTGTCAGAGGGTACCAGGGAGTGTCAGCAGTGCTGGGGTGTCAGGGAGTGTGCCTGGGGGTGTCAGGTGTGCCTGGGAGTGTCGGATGTGTGGCTGGTAGTGTCAGAGGGTGTGCAGAGTGTTGGAGGTGTGCCTGGCAGTGTCATGGGTGAACCAGGGGTTCGGAGGTGTGCCTGGGGGTGTCTGAGATGTGCCTGGGAGTGTCAGAGGAGTGCCTGGGAGTGTCAGGGGTGTATCTGGGGAGTGTCTGGGGTGCCTGGGAGTGTCAGGGGTGTGCCTGGGACTGTCAGGGGTGTGCCTGGGAGTGTCAGAGGTGTGCCTGGAAGTGTCAGAGGTGTGCCTGGAGTATGGAGTGCCAGGGAGTGTCAGGAGGTGCCTGGGACTGTCAGTGTGCCTGGAAGTGTCAGAGGTGTGCCTGGGGGTGTCTGGGGTGTGTCAGGGGTGTATGAGGTGTGTGGAGTGTCAGAGGTGTGCCTGGGGTGTCGGGAGGTGTGCCAGTGTCAGATGGTGAGCTGGGGGTGTCAGAGGTGTGCCTGGGGTGTCAGGGGTGGCCTGGGGGTGTCAGGGGTGTGCCAGGGGTGTCAGTGGTGTGCCTGGGGTGTCTGGGGTGTGCCTGGGGTGTCAGAGGTGTGCCTGGGTGTCAGGGTGTGCCAGGGGTTTCAGTGGGTGCCTGGGTGTCGGAGGTGTGCCTGGGGTGTCGGATGTGTGCCTGGGGAGTGTCAGGGTGAACCAGGGAGTGTCAGAGGTGCCTGGGGGTGTCTGGGGTGTGCCTGTGAGTGTCAGAGGTGTGCCAGGGTGTCAGTGGGTACCTGGGGTGTCGGAGGTGTGCTGGGGAGTGTCGGATGTGTGCCTGGGGTGTCAGAGGTACAGGTGTCAATGTTGTGCCGGGAGTGTCAGAGGTGTTCCTGGGTGTCTGAGGGTGTGCCTGGGGTGTCAGGGTGTGCCTGGGGAGTGTCAGGTGTGCCTGGGGTGTCAGGGGTGTGCCTGGGGTGTCAGAGGTGCCAGGGTGTCAGTGGGTGCCTGGGGTGTCAGGTGTGCCTGGAGTGTCAGGGTGTGATCTGGGTGTCTGGGGTGTGCCTGGGGTGTCAGGAGGTGTGCCTGGGGTGTCAGGGGTGTGCCTGGAGTGTCAGGGGTGTGCCGGGGTGTCTGGGGTGTGCCGGGGTGTCTGAGGTGTGCCTGGGGAGTGTCAGGGGTGTGCCTGGGGAGTGTCAGAGGTGTGCCTAGGAGTGTCAGAGGTGTTCTTGGGGTATCAGAGGAGTACCAGGGAGTGTCAATGGAGTGCCTGGGTGTCAGAGTGTGCATAGAAGTGTCAGAGGTGTGACTCTGGGAGTGTCAGGGGTGGTAGCTAGTTGTCAGATGTGTGCCTGGTGTCTGGGGTTTTATAGGTGTCTGGGTGTGCCTGAGTGTCAGGAGGTGGCACAGAGTGTCAGGTGTGCCTGGGGTCTGGGGTGTGTCTGGAGTGTCAGGTTGTAATATGGGTGTCTGGGGTGTGCCTCGAGGTGTCAGGAGGGTGTGCCTGGGGGTGTCAGGGGTGTGCCTGGGGTGTCAGGTGTGCCTGGGTTTCTGGGGTGGCCTGGGGTGTCAGGAGGTGCCTGGGAATGTCAGGTGTGTCTGGGGTGTCTGGGGTGCCTGGGGTGACAGGGGTGTGCCTGGGGTGTCAGAGGTGTGCCTGGGGAGTGTCAGAGGGTGAACCTGTGAGGTGTCAGAGGTGTGCCTGGGGTGTCAGAGGTGTGCACTGAATGTCAGGGTGTGCCTGTGGTGTCAGAGGTGTGCCAGTGTCTGAGGTGTGCCTGGATGTCAGGGGAGAACCAGGGGAGTGTAGAGGTGTGCCTGGGGTGTCAGATGTGCCTGGGGTGTCAGGTGTGCCTGGGAATGTCAGGAGTGTGCCTGGGGACTTTGAGGGAGGTGTGCTAGGAGTGTCAGAGATGAACCAGGGGTGTCAGGGTGAACTGGGGAGTGTCTGGGGGTGTACCTGGGAATTATGGGTGCCTGGGAGTGTCAGAGGTGTGCCTGGGGTGTCTGAGGGTGTGCTTGGGGAGTGTCTGGGCTGTGCCTGGGGGTGTCTGGGGTGTGCGGTGTCTGAGGTGTGCCTGGCGGTTTCAGGGTGTGCCTGGGGGTGTCAGAATGTGCCTGGGAGCGTCAAGGGTGCCTGGAGTGTCAGAGGTGTGCCTGGTGGTGTCAGGTGTGCCAGGGGTGTCAGGGGTGTACCTGGGAGTGTCAGCGTGTGCCTGGGGAGTGTCAGGGGTGTGCCTGGGGTATCGGAGGTGCCTGGGGTGTCGGAGGTGTGGGGTGTCGGAGGTGTGCCTGGGAGTGTCGGATGTGTGCCTGGTAGTGTCAGAGGTGTGCCAGAGGTTTTCGAGGTGCCTGGCAGTGTAAATAGGTGAACTAGGGAGTGTCAGGTGTGCCTGGAAGTGTCTGAGATGTGCCTGGGGAGTGTCAGAGGAGTACCTGGGAGTGTCAGGGGTGTATCTGGGAGTGTCTGGGTGTGCCTGGGGAGTGTCAGGGATGTGCCTGGGACTGTCAGGGGTTCTAGTGTCAGGGTGTGCCTGGAGGTGTCAGAGGTGTGCCTGGGGGAGTGCCAGGGTGTCGGTGGAGTGCCTGGGACTGTCAGGGGTGTGCCTGGAAGTGTCAGAGGTGTGCCTGGGAGTGTCTGGGGTGTGTCAGGGGGTGTATGAGGTGTGCACCGGAGTGTCAGGGTGTGCCTGGGAGTGTCAGGTGTGCCAGGGGAGTGTCAGATGAGTGCCTGGGAGTGTCAGGGTGTGCCTGGGGTGTCAGGGGTGGCCAGGGAGTGTGGGGTGTGCCAGGGGTGTCAGTGGTGTGCCTGGGGAGTGTCTGAGGTGTGCCTGGGGGTGTCAGAGGTGTGCCTGGGGTGTCAAGGGTGTGCCAGGGGGTTTCAGTGGGGTGCCTGGGGTGTCGGAGGTGTGCCTGGGGTGTCGGATGTGTGCCTGAGTGTCAGAGGTGAACCAGGGAGTGTCAGAGGTGCCTGGGAGTGTCTGGTGTGCCTGTGAGTGTCAGAGGTGTACCAGGGGGTGGAGTGCCTGGGAGTGTCGGAGGTGTGCCTGGGGGTGTCGGATGTGTGCCTGGGGTGTCAGAGGTGTGCCTGGGAGTGTCAGTGTTGGCCTGGGAGTCAGGTGTGCCTGGGGAGTGTCTGAGGTGTGCCTGGGGTGTCAGGGGTGTGCCTGGGGAGTGTCAGAGGTGTGCCTGGGAGTGTCAGGGGTGTGCCTGGGGTATCAGAGGAGTACCAGGGAGTGTATGTGGTGCCTGGGGGTGTCAGAGGTGTGCCTGGAAGTGTCAGAGGTGTGCCTGGGAGTGTCGGAGATGTGCCAGGAGTGTCAGACAGTGCCTGGGAGTGTCAGAGAGGTGTACCTGGGAGTGTCAGGGGTGTACCAGGGAATGTCAGGGGTGTGCCAGGGAGTGTCAGTGGTGTGCCTGGGAGTGCCTGAGGTGTGCGTGGGAGTGTCAGGGTGTACCAGGGGTGTCAGTGGTGTGCCTGGGTGTCAGGTGTGCCTAGTGTCGGATGTGTGCCTGGGAGTGTGAGAGGTGAACCAGGGGAATGTCAGAGAGGGTGCCTGGGAGTGTCAGTGGTGTACCTGGGAGTGTCAGAGGTGTGCCTTGAAGTGTAGAGGTGTGCCTGGGGAGTGTCGGGTGTACCTGGGGTGTCAGAGGTGTGCCTGGGAGTGTCAGAGGTGGGTGCCTGGGAGTGTCAGAGGTGTGCCTGGGAGTGTCAGAGGTGTGCCTGGGGTGTCAGAGGAGTACTGGGAGCAGGGAGTACCTGGGGTGTCAGAGGTGTGCCTGATGGTGTCGTGGTGTGCCTCAGAGTGTCAGAGGTGTGACTGGAAGTGTCAGAGGGTGTGCCTGGGAGTGTCAGATGTGTGTACCTGGGGTGTCTGGGGTGTGCCTGGGAGTGTCAGAGGGGTGTCCTGGGAGTGTCAGAGGTGTGCCTGGGAGTGTCAGAGATGTGCCTAGGGTGTCTGAGGTGTGCCTAGGAGGTGTCTGAGGTGCCCTGGGGTGTCAGGGGAGAACCAGGGGACTGTCAGGAGGTCTACCTGGGAGTGTCAGAGGTGTGCCTGGGAGTGTCAGAGGTGTACCTGGGAGTGTCAGAGGTGTACCAGGGGTTTCAGTGGGTTCCTGGGAGTGTCAATGGTGTACCTGCAGTATGGATGTGTACCTGGGAATATCGGAGGTGTGCCTGGGATTGCAAGAGGTGTGCCTGGGAGTGTCAGAGGTGTGCATGGGAGTGTCAAGGCGTGCCTAGGTGTCAGAGGTGTGCCTGGAGTGTCAGAGGGTGTGCCTGGGGTGTCAGAGGTGTGCCAGGGAATGTCAGTGGAGTACCTGGGAGTGTCAGAGGTGTGCCTGGGAGTGTCAGAGGTGTACATGGGAGTGTCAAGGTGCAGGGTGTGTGAGTGTGTACAAGTGTCGGAGGTGTAACTGGGGTGTCGGAGGTGTGCCTGGGAGTGTCAGGGTGTGCCTGGGAGTGTCTGAGTTGTACCTGGGAGTGTCAGAGAAGTGCCTGGGAGTGACAAAGGTGTACCTGGGAGTGTCAGAGATGTGCCTGGGAGTGTCAGAGGTGTGCTTGGGGTGTCAGAGGTGTGCCTGGGAGTGTCAGAGGTGTGCCTGGGAGTGTCAGCGGTGCACCTGGAGTGTCTGAGGTGTACCTGGGAGTGTCAGAGGTGTGCCTGGGGTGTCAGAGGTGCACTTCAGGGTCAGGTGCACCTGGGAATGTCTGAGGTGTGCCTGGGGTGTCGGAGGTGTTCCTGAGAGTGTCAGAGGTGTGCCAAGTGTCAGAGGTGTGCCTGGCAGTGTCAGATGTGTACCTGGGAGTGTCTGGGGTGTGCCTGGGGTGTCTAGTGTGCCTGGAGTGTCAGAGGGTACCTGGGAGTGTCAGAGGTGTGCCTGGGGTGTCTGGAGTGTACCTGGGAGTGTGTCTGGGGTGTGCCTCGGAGTGTCAGAGGTGTACGCAGGAGTGTCAGGGGTGGCCCTGGGAGTGTCAGGGTGTGCCTGGGAGTGTCTGAGTTGTGCCTGGGGTGTTAAGAGTACCTGGAAGTGACATAGGTGTACCTGGGAGTGTCAGAGATGTACCTGGGAGTGTCAGAGGTGTGCCTGGGAGTGTCAGAGGTGTGCCTGGGAATGTCAGAGGGTGTGCCTGGGAGTCTCTGAGGTGTGCCTGGGGTGTCTGAGGTGTGCCTGGGGTGTCAGGGGAGAACCAGGAGTGTCAGAGGTGTGCCTGGGGTGTCAGATGTGTGCCTGGGAGTGTCAGGAGGTGTACCTGGGAATGTTAGAGGTGTGCCTGGGGTGTCAGAGGTGTGCCAGGGAGTGTCAGGGGTGTGCCAGGGAGTGTCAGGGGTGAGCCGAAGTGTCTGAGGTGTACCTGGGAGTATCGGAGGTGTGCCTGGGAGTATCGGAGGTGTGCCTGGGGTGTCGGGTTTACCTGGGGTGTCGGAGTGTACCTGGGAGAGTCAGAGGTGTGCCTGGGAGTGTCAGAGATGTACCTGGGAGTGTCAGGGTGTGACCTGGGGTGTCTGAGGTGTACCTGGGAGTGTCAGAGGTGTGTGCCTGGGAGTGTCAGATGTGTGCCTGGGGAGTGTCAGAGGTGCACTTGGGGTGTCAGAGGTGCACCTGGGAGTGTCTGAGGTGTGCCTGGGGTGTCTGAGGTGTGCCTGGGGTGTCTGAGGTGTGCCTGGGAGTGTCAGAGGTGTGCCTGGGGTGTGTCAGAGGTGTGCCTGGGAAGTGTCAGAGGTGCACTTGGGAGTGTCACAGGTGCACCAGGGAATGTCAGTGGAGTACCTGGGGTGTCAGAGGTGTACCTGGGAGTGTCAGAGGTGTGCCTGGGAGTGTCAAAGGTGTGCCTTGGAGTGTGAGAAGTGTGCCTGGGAGTGTCGGAGGTGTACCTGGGAGTGTCAGGTGTGCCTGGGAGGTCAGAGGTGTACCTGGGAGTGTCAGAGGTGTACCTGAGAGTGTCTGGTGTACCTGGGAGTGTCAGGAGTGTACCTGGGGTGTGAGTGTACCTGGGAGTGTCGGAGGGTGTTCTGGGAGTGTCAGAGGTGTACCAGGTAGTGTCAGTGGTGTGCCTGGGAGTGTCAGAGGTGTACATGGAAGTGTCAGAGGTGTGCCTGGGAGTGTCAGGGGTGTGCCTGGGAGTGTTAGATGTGTGCCTGGGGTGTCTGGGTTTACCTGGGGTGTCTGAGGTGTGCCTGGGAGTGTCAGAGGTACCTGAGAGAGTCAGAGGAGTACCTGGGGAGAACACAGAGAGTACCAGGGGAGTGTCAGTGGAGTACCTGGGGTGTCAGAGGGAGTACCTGGGAGTGTTATAGGTGTATCTGGGAGTGTCTGGGTGTACCTGGGGTGTCAGTGAGGGTGACCTGGGAGTGTCAGGGGTGTACCTGGGAGTGTCAGGGGTGTGCCTGGGGTGTCAGAGTGTACCTGGGAGTGTCAGAGTGTACCTGGGAGAATCAGAGGAGTACCAGGGAGTGTCAGTGGGTGCCTGGGGTGTCAGAGGTGTACCTGGAAGTGTCAGAGGTGTACCTGGGAGTGTCGGAGGTGTGCCTGGGAGTGTCGGAGGTGCACAGGAGAGTCAGAGGTGTACCTGGGGTGTCAGAAGAGATGTACCTGGGAGTGTCAGAGGTGTACCTGGGAGTGTCTGAGGTGTACCTGGGAGTGTCAGAGGTGTGCTTGGGGTGTCAGATGTGTGCCTGGGAGTGTCAGAGGTGCACTTGGGAGTGTCAGGGTGCACCTGGGAGTGTCTGAGGTGTACCTGGGGTGTCTGAGGTGTACCTGGGAGTGTCTGAGGTGTACCTGGGAGTGTCAGAGGTGTGCTTGGGAGTGTCAGAGGTGTGCCTGGGAGTGTCAGAGGTGCACTTGGGAGTGTCACAGGTGCACCAGGGAATGTCAGTGGAGTACCTGGGAGTGTCAGAGGTGTACCTGGGAGTGTCAGAGGTGTACCTGGGAGTGTCAAGGTGTACCTTGGAGTGTGAGAAGTGTGCCTGGGAGTGTCGGAGGTGTACCTGGGAGTGTCGGAGGTGTGCCTGGGAGAGTCAGAGGGGTGTACCTGGGAGTGTCAGAGGTGTACCTGAGAGTGTCTGAGGTGTACCTGGGAGTGTCAGGAGTGTACCTGGGAGTGTGAGAAGTGTACCTGGGAGTGTCGGAGGTGTTCCTGGGAGTATCAGAGGAGTACCAGGTAGTGTCAGTGGAGTACCTGGGAGTGTCAGAGGTGTACATGGAAGTGTCAGAGGTGTACCTGGGAGTGTCAGGGGTGTACCTGGGAGTGTTAGATGTGTGTACCTGGGGTGTCTAGGGTTTTACCTGGGAGTGTCTGAGGGTGTACCTGGGGAGTGTCAGAGGAGTGCCTGGAGAGTGTCAGAGGAGTACCTGGGAGAGCACAGAGGAGTACCAGGGGAGTGTCCAGTGGAGTACCTGGGAGTGTCAGAGGAGTACCTGGGAGTGTTATAGGTGTATCTGGGAGTGTCTGGGGTGTACCTGGGGTGTCAGTGGTGTGCCTGGGGTGTCGGGGTGTACCTGGGAGTGTCAGGGGTGTACGTGGGAGTGTCGAAGGTGCCTGGGAGATCAGAGGAGTACCTGGGAGAATCAGAGGAGTACCAGGGGTGTCAGTGGAGTACCTGGGGTGTCAGAGGAATTGTACCTGGAAGTGTCAGAGGTGTACCTGGGGCCATCATGGAGGTGTACCTGGGGTGTCGGAGGTGTACCTGGGGTGTCGGAGGTGTACCTGGGGTGTCAGAGGTGTACCTGGGGGTGTCTTGGAGAGGTGTGCCTGGGGTGTCAGAGTGTACCTTCGAGTGTCAGAGGTGTACCAGGGGTGTCAGTGGGTTCACGGGAGTGTCAAAGATGTACCTGGGGTGCTCGGAGGTGTGCCTGGGAGTGTCTGAGGTGTACCTGGGAGTGTCAGAGGTGTGCCTGGGGTGTCAGAGGTGCACCTGGGGCTGTCTGAGCTGTACCTGGGGTGTCTGGGGTGTACCTGGTGGTGTCTGAGGTGTTCCGGGCAGTGTCAGCGGTGTACCTGGGGTATCCTTGGTGTACCTGGAAGTGTCAGAGGTGTACCTGGGAGTGTCAGTGGTGTACCTGGGAGTGTCAGGAGGAGTACCTGGGAGCGTCAAGGAGTACCTGGGAGTGTCAGAATGTACCTGGCAGTGTCAGAGGTGTACATGAGGGAGGGTGTCAGAGGTGTACCTGGGAGTGTCAGAGGTGTACCTGGAAGAGTCAGAGGGTGTACCTGGGAGTGTCAGAGGTGTACCAGGGAATGTCAGTGGAGTACCAAGTGTCAGAGGTGTACTACAAGGGAGTGTCAGAGGTGTACCTGGGAGTGTCAGAGGTGTACCTGGGAGTGTCCAGCTGTGTACCTGGGAGTGTCTGAGGTGTACCTGGGAGTGTCAGAGGAATTGTGCCTGGGAGTGTCAGAGGGTGCACCTGGGACTGTCTGGCTGTACCTGGGGTATGGGAGGTGTACCTGGTCGTGTCTGAGGTGTTCCGGGCAGTGTCAGCGGTGTACCTGGAGTGTCAGCGGTGTACCTGGAAGTGTCAGAGGTGTACCTGGGGAGTGTCAGTGGTGTACCTGGGGGTGTCAGAGGAGTACCTGGGGGCGTCAAGGAGTACAGAGTGTCAGAGGTGTACCTGGTAGTGTCAGCGGTGTACCTGGGAGTGTCAAGGGGTGTACCTGGGAGTGTCATTGAGGGTGTGCCTGGGGTGTCAGGGTGAACCTGGAAGTGTCAGAGGTGAACCTGGAAGTGTCAAGGAATTGTACCTGGGAGTGTTTGAGGAGTGTTCCTGAGAGTGTCAGAGGTGTACCTGGGAGTGTCAGAGGTGGCTTTACAAGTGTCAGATGTGTGCCTGGGAGTGTCTGGAGTGTACCTGGGAGTGTCTGGGGTGTACCTGGGGTGTCAGAGGTACCTGGGAATGTCAGAGGTGTATACAAGTGTCTGAGGAGTACCTGGGAGTGACAGGGTATACCTAGGAGTGTCAGAGAGAGGTGTACTGGGGTGTCAGAGGTGTACCTGGGAGGTGTCAGAGGTGTACCTGGGGGTGTCAGAGGTGTACCTGGGAATGTCCAGAGGTGTACCTGTGAGTGTCAGAGGTGTACCTCAGTTGTCTGAGAGTTACCTGGGGTGTGAGAGGTGTACACCCAGGAGGTGTCAAAGAGATAGGAACAGGGGGTGTCAGGGGTGAACCAGGGGTGTCTGAGGTGTACCTGAGGAGTATCGGATGTGTACATGGGAGTATCGGAGGTGTACCTGGGAGTATCAGAGGTGTACCTGGGGTGTCAGAGATGTACCTGGCAGTGTCAGAGGTGTGCTTGGGAGTATCAGAGGTGTGCCTGGGGGAGTGTGGGCGATGCACTTGGGAGTGTCACAGGTGCACCTGGGGTGTACAGGGTGTACCTGGGAGTGTACAGGCTGTACCTGGGGTGTCTGAGGTGTACCTGGCGGTGTCTGAGTGTACCTGGCAGTGTCAGAGGTGTGCCTGGGAGTGTAGAAGAAGTACCTGGGGCGTCAAAGGAGTACCTGGAAGTGTCCGAGAGGTGTACCTGGTAGTGGTGGTGTACCTGGAAGTGTCAGAGGTGTACCTGGGAGTATGAGAAGTGTACCTGGGGTGTCAGGGGTGCACCTGAAGTCAGCAGGGGTGTAACTGGGGTGTCATAGGTGTACCTAGGAATGTCATTGG
>NW_024710822.1:0-10658 GCF_018991925.1 Homarus americanus | reverse complement strand
GACTAACACAACTAACACTTAACTAACACCCAAAAAAAAGGTGACTACCCTCCCAGTTACACAAGGACCTGGGCGGGCTCACTAACTCCAACAATAACAAAAATAATAATAATAAGCAGCATTATATAAATAAACCAATATTAATACAAAGGTCTGACGACCCAAGGGAGCAGAACAAAGACAAAACACCAATAAGAAAGATGAAGCGATCTGGTTGAGCCCAGATTCTTTCTACTCCTACTGTATTTCAGTTTCACCACCTTTTCTTCAATTCCTAATAATCTTCTTTCACCTCTTAACTAATGACTTCGTATCGTATCGTACTATCTAGCCTAAACTGTTTAGCCTGACGTAGAGTTTTTTAATAAATCTGGTGATATGGAACCACACACAACCCCCCTTAACCTGGGATAATGCAATCAAATGGATAATTGCTAACTATTCTCAGAGATAATGCAATCAAATGGTTAGTTGCTAACCGGGGGCTGCGCCCCCGGACCCCCTGTGTTAGATACCGTATTTGGTCATGATGAATTGTTTATTAGACTATAAGAAATCCTCTTCCTTCTTGTATTGGCAAGGGGAGTTTGCTTTAACTTAGGTATGCTAGCCTAAGTAAAAATAGATGCCCCTTCCTTATTGGTGTTGTCGATGGTACAGCACAGCACAGCACCGTGCCTATGACGAAATCAACTTCATTAAACTCAACTCATACTTCAAATGCACCAAGAGAACTTGCACACCCGAATGGGAGACCGTCAGAGTCAATCGAGGGTCCATTTAATAGCGTACTATACAAAACTTGCACACCATCGGGAGACCGTCAAAGTCAATCGGGGTCGATTTGATAGCATATTACTACAGAACTTTGCACACCCGCATGGGAGACCGTCAGAGTCAATCGGGGGTCGATTTAATAGCATACTACAGAAACTTCCACACCCGAATGGGAGACCGTCAACGTCAATCGGGGGTCGATTTAATAGCATACTACAGAAACTTGCACACCCGAATGGGAGACCGTCAAAGTCAATCGGAGATCGATTTGATAGCATACCACAGAAACTTGCACACCCCAATGGGAGACCGTCAAAGTCAATCGGGGGTCGATTTAATAGCATACTACAGAAACTTGCACACCCGAATGGGAGACCGTCAAAGTCAATCGGGGGTCGATTTAATAGCATACTACAGAAACTTGCACACCCGAATGGGAGACCGTCAAAGTCAATCGGGGATCGATTTGATAGCATACCACAGAAACTTGCACACCCGAATGGGAGACCGTCAAAGTCAATCGGGGGTCGATTTAATAGCATACTACAGAAACTTGCACACCCGAATGGGAGACCGTCAAAGTCAATCGGGGGTCGATTTGATAGCATACTACAGAAACTTGCACACCCGAATGGGAGACAGTGAAAGTCAATCGGGGGTCGATTTAATAGCATACTACAGAAACTTACACACCCGAATGGGAGACAGTCAAAGTCAATCGGGGGTCGATTTAATAGCATACTACAGAAACTTGCACACCCGAATGGGAGACCGTCAAAGTCAATCGGGGGTCGATTTAATAGCATACTACAGAAACTTGCACACCCGAATGGGAGACCGTCAAAGTCAATCGGGGGTCGATTTGATAGCATACTACAGAAACTTGCACACCCGAATGGGAGACAGTCAAAGTCAATCGGGGGTCGATTTGATAGCATACTACAGAAACTTGCACACCCGAATGGGAGGCAGTCAAAGTCAATTGGGGGTCGATGTAATCGCATACTACAGAAACTTGCACACCCAAATGGGAGACAGTCAAAGTCAATCGAGGGTCGATGTAATCGCATACTACAGAAACTTGCACACCCAAATGGGAGACATTCAAAGTCAATCGGGGGTCGATTTGATAGCATACTACAGAAACTTGCACACCCGAATGGGAGACAGTCAAAGTCAATTGGGGGTCGATTTGATAGCATACTACAGAAAACTTGCACACCGAATGGGAGACAGTCAAAGCCAATCGGGGGTCGATTTAATAGCATACTACAGAAACTTGCACACCCGAATGGGAGACAGTCAAAGTCAACCGGGGGTCGATTTAATAGCATACTACAGAAACTTGCACACCCGAATGGGAGACCGTCAAAGTCAATCGGGGGTCGATTTAATAGCATACTACAGAAACTTGCACACCCGAATGGGAGACCGTCAAAGTCAATCGGGGGTCGATTTGACAGCATACTACAGAAACTTGCACACCCGAATGGGAGACAGTCAAAGTCAATCGGGGTCGATTTAATAGCATACTACAGAAACTTGCACACCGGTCGGGAGACCGCCAAAGTCAATCGGGGTCGATTTGATAGCATACTACAGAAACTTGCACAATCTCGAATGTAAGAGACCGCCAAAGCCAATCGGGGGTCGATTTGATAGCATACTACAGAAACTTGCACACCCGAATGGGAGCCAGTCAAAGTCAATCGGGGGTCGATTTAATAGCATACTACAGAAACTTGCACACCCGAATGGGAGACCGTCAGAGTCAATCGAGGGTCGATTTAATAGCATACTATACAAAATGATCCGAGAATGTGCACACACCGAGTGGGAGACGGTGATGAAAGCGTCCGCCCTTGTACACTGGATGGCACTATTTAACTATAGTAAGGGGTAGGGCCACCTCGGTCATATTATACAACATACCAGAGAAGTTCCACACCCGCATGGGAGACCGTCAAAGTGAATCGGGGGTCGATTTGATAGCATACTACAGAGAACTTGCACACCCGAATGGGAGACCGTCAAAGTCAATCGGGGGTCGATTTGATAGCATACTACAGAGAACTTGCACACCCGAATGGGAGACAGTCAAAGTCAATCGGGGGTCGATTTAATAGCATACTACAGAAACTTGCACACCCGAATGGGAGACCGTCAAAGTCAATCGGGGTCGATTTGATAGCATACTACAGAAACTTGCACACCCGAATGGGAGACAGTCAAAGTCAATCGGGGGTCGATTTAATAGCATACTACAGAAACTTGCACACCCGAATGGGAGACCGTCAAAGTCAATCGGGGGTCGAGCATACTTTACAAAATGATCCGAGAATCTGCACACACACCGAGTGGGAGACGGAGATGAAAACGTCCGCCCTTATATGTTCGATTGCACTATTTCACTATATTAAGGGGAGAGGGTGCCTTCGCACACATATTCGGTGTGAAATATCTTCCGCCCCCCAGCGGAGCGCTTCGGCGCCTCTGCGAAGCAAAGCGCGGCATTCAAAAACAACAACCAAAATTGCCGTCGCTTTCCCTTCCCTGCCCTGCAATGGCTGGAGCAGCAGCCGAAGAAGAGAGAGAAAAATAGTCTCATGGGGTCAGAGGAATGGCAGTGGAGCGCGCGATCTATGAATTTCTTACTCAGCCAGGTCTGTCTCCCAATTGAACACATATTTTCCGGGCGCACACGCCGCCACCACGGTTTCCGCCGACAGCAGCAGCATCATGATGTTGCGTCTATTGTAAGTCCGAACTGGGTTATTCGCTGTTCGCTAACAGTCGGGTTTTAACCTTGCCTAACAAACGATCGTTTCCACTCGAGTGTACGGTGACTGTCCTATCGTCCGCTTCTGTATGCTGGATTGCACTATTTCACTATATTAAGGGAGAGGGTGTTTCACACACCTATTCGGTGTGGAATATCTTCCGCCCCAGCGAGCGCTGCGCTCTGGGCGGGCAAAGCGCTGCATTCAAAAACAACAACCAAAGCTGCCGTGGCTTTCCCTTCCCTGCCCTGTATTGGCTGGAGCAGCAGAAGGTTTTTTAGAGAAAATAGTCTCATGGGGTCAGAGGAATGGCTGTGGAGGGCGATCTATGAATTTCACTAGCCAGGTCTGTCTACCTATTGAACATTATTACTCTCTCTCGGCGCACACGTCGCCACCACGGTTTCCGTGACAGCAGCAGCATCATGATGTTGTGTCTACCAATAAGTCCCGAACAGGGTTATTCGGCTGTTCTCGAACAGTCGGGTTTAACCTTGCTCTAACAAAACGATCAAACAACTTCCACTCTCGAGGTGCGGTACGGTGACTGTCCTATCGTCCGCTCTTGTATGCTGATTGCACTATTTCACTATATTAAGGGGAGAGGGTGCCTTCACACACCTATTCGGTGTGGAATATCTTCCGCCCCCAGCGGAAGGCTTCGGGCGCCTCTGCGAAGCAAAGCGCGCATTCAAAAACAACAACCAAAGTTGCTGTCGCTTTCCTTCCCTTGCCCTGGGTAAAATGAGCGGAGCAGCAGCAGCAGCAGCAGCAGAAGAAGAGAGAGAGAGAGAGAAAATAGTCTCATGGGGTCAGAGGAATGGCAGTGGAGCGATCTATGAATTTCACTAGCCAGGTCTGGTCTCCCCACCTGAACATTATTATTTCTCTCGGCGCTGCTATCGCCGCCACTACACGGTTTCCGCGACAGCAGCAGCATCATGATGTTGGCGCCTATTGTAAGTCCGGAACTGTGTTATTCGGCTGTTCGCGAACAGTCAGGTTTTAACCTTGCCTAACAAACGATCAAACAACTTCCACTCTCGAGGTGCGGTACGGTGACTGTCCTATCGTCCGCTCTTGTATGCTGGATTGCACTATTTCACTATATTAAGGGGAGAGGGTGCCTTCACACACATATTCGATGTGAAATATCTTCCGCCCCCCAGCGGAGCGCTTCGGCGCCTCTGCGAAGCAAAACGCGGCATTCAAAAACAACAACCAAAATTGCTGTCGATTTCCTCTCCCTGCCCTGCAATGGCTGGAGCAGAAGGAGAGCGAGAGAGAGAATAGTCTCATTGGGTCAGAGGAATGGCAGTGGAGCGGGCTAATGGCGAGTAGGCTCGCGATCTATCAATTACACTAGCCAGGTCGCTCTCCCTATTGAACATTATTACTCTCTCACGCCGCCACTGCGGTTTCCGCGACAGCAGCAGCATCATCATGATGTTGCATCCACCAATTAGTCCGGAACCGGGTTATTCGGCTGTCTGCGAACAGTCCGGTTTTAACCTTACCCAACATCCACTCTCGAGGTGCGGTACGGTGAATGTCCTATCGTCCGACCTTGTATGCTGGATTGCACTATTTCACTATATTAAGGGGAGAGGGTGCCTTCACACACATATTCGGTGTGAAATATCTTCCGCCTCCCAGCGGAGCGCTTCGGCGCCTCTGCGAAGCAAAGCGCGGCATTCAAAAACAACAACCAAAATTGCCGTCGCTTCCCTGCCCTGCAATGGCTGGAGCAGAAGGAGAGAGAGAGAGATTTTAGTCTCATTGGATCAGAGGAATGGCAGTGGAGCGGGCTTATGGCGAGTAGGCTCGCGCTCTATCAATTACACTTGCCAGGTCTCTCTTCCGTTTGGACATTATTTACTCCGTCTCTCTCTCTCTCTCTCGGCGCACACGTCGCCACCCTACTAGTTTCCGTCACAGCATATGCTGCGGCCTTTCAGTCCGGAACGGGGCTCCCCTTCGCCTTGCTGTCTGCCCAACTTAGCGGACTTGCGTTGGCTGATCACCCCGTCTTCGCGTCTGTGCCGGCCTTCAATGCAGCGCCCAACCGCCTCTTGACCGAGATTCATTGCACTATTCCACGCGCAAACGGCTACCCTAAATGTGCATAGACAACGCTCATGGTTCAACACGACCAGGGCGCAGTCTGGGAGCCGAGTATACTAAAAAGAGAGTTTAGCAGCCAAAACTCGTCAAAGCACACGTTGGGTTACCCCATCACCTAACAACGATGATGGCGGTTCCCACCCGTGAAATACACAACCCAACCAATATTGGGCGACGATGGCGCTCATGAGCCCACGTCCCCACAAACAGTAAGAGAAAGAGAGAGAGGAGGAGATGGGCCAATGTGCGGTCCCTCGCCCAATGGCTTATGCCTCGCTGGGGCAAAGAGAAGAGAAGAGGAGCGGATAAGGGAGGAGATTGGCCAACGTGCGGTCCCTCGCCCAATGTCGGCTGCCTCGCTGGAGCTGGGTAAAGAGGAGAGGAGCGGATAAGGGAGGAGATTGGCACACACGGTGGCGCTGCCGGCGCCGAGGATAGCAAGAGAAGGTGCAGTTTGATCTGATCATCTGGTTTGCTATTTTTCTAAGGCCAACGTGCGGTCCCTCGCCCAATGTCGGCTGCCTCGCTGGGGCAAAGAGAAGAGGAGAGGATAAGGGAGGAGATTGGCACACACGGTGGCGCTGCCGGCGCCGAGGATAGCGAGAGAAGGTGCAGTTTGATCTGATCATCTGGTTTGCTATTTCTCTAAGGCCAACGTGCGGTCCCTCGCCCAATGTCTTCTGCCTCGCTGGGGCAAAGAGAAGAGGAGCGGATAAGGGAGGAGATTCGCCAACGTGCGGTTCCTCGCCCAATGTCGGCTGCCTCGCTGGAGCTGGGGCAAAGAGGAGCGGATAAGGGAGGAGATTGGCACACACGGTGGCGCTGCCGGCGCCGAGGATAGCAAGAGAAGGTGCAGTTAGATCTGATCATCTGGTTTGCTATTTCTCTAAGGCCAACGTGCGGTCCCTCGCCCAATGTCTTCTGCCTCTCTCTCAATCTCACCATTTTGGCCGCCGTGATAGGCGCCGCCAACAGCAGCAGCTACCTGGTTGATCCTGCCAGTAGTCATATGCTTGTCTCAAAGATTAAGCCATGCATGTGTAAGTACAAGCCGATTTAAGGCGAAACCGCGAATGGCTCATTAAATCAGCTATGTTTCATTGGATCTGTAAACCCACTTACTTGGATAACTGTGGCAATTCTAGAGCTAATACATGCAATTGGTCTCTGACCGCAAGGGAAGAGCGCTTTTATTAGTTCAAAACTGGTCGGGCCCCCGTCCGTAACCCACCTGTGGTGAATCTGAATAACTTCGGGCTGAGCGCACGGTCTCCGCACCGGCGCCGCTTCTTTCAAGTGTCTGCCTTATCAGCTTTCGATTGTAGGTTATGCGCCTACAATGGCTATAACGGGTAACGGGGAATCAGGGTTCGATTCCGGAGAGGGAGCCTGAGAAACGGCTACCACATCTAAGGAAGGCAGCAGGCACGCAAATTACCCACTCCCGGCACGGGGAGGTAGTGACGAAAAATAACGATGCGAGTCTCATCCGAATGAGTACACTTAAATCCTTTAACGAGTATCCATTGAGGGCAAGTTCGGTGCCAGCAGCCGCGTAATTCCAGTTCCAATAGCGATATTAAAGTTATTGCGTTAAAAGCCTGAGGTTGGATCTCAGTTCGACTGACGTGCAATCACCTGCAGTTACCGTCACGCCCAACAAGCGCTGGCCTCGCACGGATGCTCTTGTCGAGTGTCCTGAAAGGGCTGGAGAGTTTACTTTTGAAAATAGAGTGCTCAGAGCAGGCTATTTGAATGGCCCGAATGGTGGATGCATGGAATAATGGAATAGGACCCGGTTCTATTTTTTGTTGGTTTTTCGGAACCAGAGGCCGACTAATCGGAACAGGCGGGGCATTCAGATATGACGCTTAGAGGTGAAATTTCTTACCGTCAGAAGACGAACTATCATGTAAAGCATTGGTTAAGGATGTTTTCTATTAATCAAGAACGGAAGTTAGAGTGTCTCGGAAGGCGACTGTGATAACGCCCTAGTTCAAATCCATAAACGATGCCAACTAGCGATCCGCCGGCGTTATTCCCATGACCCGGCGGGCAGCTTCCGGGAAACCAAAGTCTTTGGGTTCCGGGGAAGTATGGTTGCAAAGCTGAAACTTAAAGGAATTGACGGAAGGGCACCACCAGGAGTGGAGCCTGCGGCTTAATTTGACTCAACACGGGAAACCTCACCAGGCCCAGACACCGGAAGGATTGACAGATTGAGAGCTCTTTCTCGATTCGGTGGGTGGTGGTGCATGGCCGTTTTAGTTGGTGGAGCGATTTGTCTGGTTAATTCCGAGAATGAACGAGACTTGGCCTACTAAGTAGTCGACGGATCTCCAGAAAATGGTGTCCAGCCTGCAACTTAGAGGGATAAGCGGCAATTTAGCCCGCACGAGATTGAGCAATAACAGGTCTGTGATGCCCTCTTTAGATGTTCTGGGCCGCACGCCGCCACACTGAATAAGGGATCAACGAAGCTTTTCCTCCGAGAGGAGCGGTAACCCGCTCAAAAGCCTTTCTGATAGGGATTGGGGCTTGCAATTGTTTCTATGAACGAGGAATTCCAGTAAGTGCAAGTCATCAGCTTGCGCTGACTACGCCCCTGCCCTTTGTACACACCGCCCGTCGCTACTACCGATTGAATGATTTAGTGAGGCCTTCGGACTGGCGCTCTTGGATTGTCGGCCCCGTTGCCCGCGAGGGTTTTCTGGGGTCGTCGCCTCGAGCTGACGGAAAGATGTCCAAACTTGATCATTTAGAGGAAGTAAAAGTCGTAACAAGGTTTCCGTAGGTGAACCTGCGGAAGGATCATTAACAGAGAGAAAGAGAACGGGGCGCTCTTAAAACTACTACTACTCTCCTGATTTGGGCGGTCTCGGGCTCTGCTCTGGCAACTCCAGCAGCGAAGAGGACAATCCCGGCCCCCGCACCAAAAATAGGTACCACCACGCTGTAGGTGGACCACACTCGGGCGAGAGCGCGAAGACCGGAGGAGGAGGACGGACGGGGCTTTGGACGGCTGCCCGTCCGTTCCTTACTACCGGCGAATAAGCCTCTTGACCCAAAAAGAGTGAAATTCAAGTGTCAAAAAACAACAACAAGTCGTCCGGCCAAACCCAAACCACAAACTTGGGCTATGTCTGTCAAACCCTTTCATTGAGACTCGACCGTATGGTTAGTCGAAAAGACCAAATGGCAAATACACAACTCTAACGGGGGATCACCTGCCTGCGGGGTCGGCGAAGACCGCAGGAAACCATGGTCAAAGTGTGAACGCATAGTCAGATACATCGACAAGCGAATGATATTGCTACGCGCAGCCATATGAGCTTGGCGCCTTTCACGAGGTCGGAATATACATCCATCGGTTGCCGCGAAGTTCGGTGCCCGCTGACTGTTCCCCGCCGACACGAGGGTAACCCAACCGAAGCTCCGCCTTAGGTTGAATGCTTACGCTTTTGCGCGAGGCGTGCCTTTTAAAACAAGCAAGTCAATACCAGGCAAGTCCATGGACTTGAAGCGCATCACAGCCCAACCACAACAGCGACAGTTGTCGCCTCGCAAATAACTGGAGGCGGCGCCTGCCTGCTGTCCACAGAGACACGAATGGCCGTCGGCCGCTCATGGCTGATGCTGCATATGTTCTAAGAGGCACTCCATCCCACGAAGAGGAAACGAAACCGGGTCGGATATCTTTTAAGTAAGCCCCGCCGGAATTTCGTCTATCACCTCGAAAAGAGTGCTTGGCATGCATTGCAGTGGAACCTAAATTGATGAGTGCGCCTGGGCCCGCAGTCTACCATGTAGTGGTGCAGGCAGAGAGATGAGAATGCTTGGGTGACGCCGTGCTCTTCCTCACGCGCTCCTCCACCCTCTCCCACGGTCAGACGCGGTGTGGGCGTTCTCTTTGAGAGTTCGCCACGAGTCCACGTCTATCTCATGACTCGGAGGGAGGCAGGGGGAGTTATCTCTAAATGCGTTAAAGACGGTGTTGCGCCTCATAACGGCGCTCGCTGGGATAGAGCACTAGTTCTGCAGCCGGAAAGGCCGCTCACGCCAATTAATACTGCGACTCTCGCTCTCTTTCTCCAGATAAACAAGTGCCACTGCTGTGGCATGCGGGAACGGGGAAAGAGGTCAAAGTTTAAGCGGCAAAGGTGCGGCCGAGTAAGGGCGGAACACGAGCGTATATGCATTAAAACTGTGTGTGTATATGACTCTGCGAGAGATGTTCTGCTGGAACACTTTTCCTATTGGCTATTTACCACTCAATGAGAAGGAACGGAGTCAGGGGTGGGAGTGCCGGCGCCATGGCCGCTGGTACCCCCGCGACAAGCCCCTCAAACCTTCCTGCCTGGTAATGTCGGTGGTGAAGAAAGTCGGTGGCAGAGCGTCTTCCGCTCCGTGGTTGGGGAACTTGTTCCCCCTAAGGATGATGAGACCACGATCGACCTCGTAGTAGGAGAGAGCTACCCGCCAAATTTAAGCATATTAATAAGCGGAGGAAAAGAAACCAACAGGGATTCCCTTAGTAAGGGCTACTGAACCGGGAAAAGCCCAGCGCATAACCTCGATGTCTTCGGGCACGAGGGGTGTTGCGTTTCAGAGGGTCCAGCACGCCGTCCCATACCGTCTAAGTCAAGCTTGAAAGCGGCCACTGCCCATGGAGGGTGACAGGCCCGTATGGCGGCGCCCGTGAGGGTACAGATGGGACGGTCGGAAAGGGCCTCTCTGTAGAGTCGGGTTGCTTGAAAGTGCAGCCCAAAGCAGGTGGTAAACTCCATCTAAGGCTAAATATGACCACGAGACCGATAGCGAACAAGTACCGTGAGGGAAAGTTGAAAAGAACTCTGAAGAGAGAGTTCAAGAGTACGTGAAACCGTTAAGAGCCAAACGGGTGGAAACTCGAAGGTCGAACTGAGGGGATTCAGCTCGTCGGCTGTCGGCTGGGTGGGGTGTTGTAATTGAGCGACC